>NW_027100144.1:0-73000 GCF_031753505.1 Anomalospiza imberbis
TGGGGAGCTTTGCGCTTACTCATGGCCGGCACCGGCACGGAGCGCCCGCGGGAGCTGCAGGCAGCGATCGCAGGGAGGCGTTTCCGGCAGTGGCGTCACGGCGCGTCCGGTCTCGGTGCGCGGGCGGGGCCGCGGGCACCGGAGGAGATCGGCGGGTGGTCGGTGTGCTGCTCGACAATAGTCTGCTGTGTGCCTGGCCCTCCTCACGGCATGATGCCGTCGTAGCTCTTTTTGCCCAAGTAGCCAAGTACCATGGGCTTCAGGTGACATCACCTGGGTCTCGAATGTCCGTACTTACCGACCCAGTCCACTCACACGCTTCATTTCGCGCAGAGCACGCAAGCTTCTGCCTCACGTATATGAGATTTTTGGCTAGTCTACTTTAGCGGCACTGTTCCAGGCTGCATCGGCAGCTGTGGACTAATACCACAGTAGCCCAGTTTCAAAACACTGGAATACCTTTCCTTCTGGGTCTATCACTCAAATCTAGGGTCAATAGCACGACGCCTCCAGTGGATCCAAATCCACCGTCTCCTCGAGTCTGCTCTTTTGCAGGGGAAATTCCTTCAGTATTTGGTTCTAAAGGAACTAACTGAGCAATTCTCTGTCCTTTATTAATCTTGATGGGGGGAAAAGGGTATAGGCCATAATCATAATTTCTCCAGTAAAATCGGCATCAATTACTCCAGGTATGACAAATAGTCCAAGCATGGAAGCTGATGACCTTCCCAATAGCAGGGCTCCCATTACTCATCCTTGAACAATAATAGGTCCCTTGATTCCTGTGGGGATCTTCTGAGGACGTGATGTCATCAACACAGTTTTTACTGCGGCTGCCAAGTCCATCCCAAGGCTCTCTCGTGTGGCTGGTTAGACGCCCGTCACGGTACACTCCCACCGAAAATGTCCCATTCCTCTGCATCGGAAGCATCTTGCTCGGCCACCTGGGGGGAGCTTTTGGCTTGCTGCTGCAGAGGCTTGGAGGGGGGCAAGGGCAGCTAACACCTGAGTCTGTGACGCTTGTGCCTGTTCTTTCAGTCCCACCCCAAGCTCTCTGATAGCTTCCACTAAAAGTGCTTGTGTCCCTGATGGCATAGAAGCTATTCTCTCTAGAGCCTCCACTATAGACCAATTAGCTCCCAATGTGTTAAGCACACTTCTTGTAGATGGATTACAATTTTGTAAGGCACACTACTTCAATAAGGCACCTCGCATATATTCAGGTACCCCTGCCCTATCAATTGCTGCTGCAGCCTTGTCGATAAAAGATCCGAAAGTTTCATCTCTACCTTGCTTATTAAGCCCATATAGGCTGGCAAACCTCCTGGCTCTTTAACCTTCTCTATAGCCCGACAGGCTATCCTCATCACTTCTCGAATCTTATCAGGTCCTATTAAAGCCTGTGCCTCCGTACGAAGATATGGTCCTGTGAAAAATGCATATTATATGGCTCTACGCAGATATTTACTATATGTATTATGCTAGGTGGGAAAGTTATGCTGTAGTAACATTTTAATAATATAGTAAATGTAGTTTTGTAATTGAAATTAAGCTTTAGTAGTTAAAATAGAAAATATGTGTGTGGTATTCTTTTTGCTCAAGAGAAGGAGAAGATAATCAAGAAATTCTTCACACAGAGATAACAATTACAGAAACCCCTAAATCTTCCAGAGGAGAGGAATTTATGGCTTTCCTTATCAACAAAAAACCGAACTTCTCCAAACTCAACTTAGACTTCAAGGCACCTGGGATAAACAGGAATTCCTCAACAAGTACCGGACGAATTTCTTGTTTTAAATAAAAAATATGCCTATTCATTAAGTGATTTGTGTATGCAACAGGTTACCCCTCTTAAAGAGGGAATTCTCTTTTATCGGGGTCCTTCTCCTGGCTCACTTTTGTCCAGAGAGAGGTACCCAGCCCGGGCTGTAACTTTTTGCTGTTATTGTCTCTTTAATTGTCCTAACTCTAATTGTTTAATCTTTATTACTGTACTTGTATTAATTTTTTTCCATTTTATTTTTATTAAACCATTATAAATTTTAAAAACCAAGTGATTGGCGTTTATTACAAATGGTAGCAGAGGATGATTCTTAATACCTCGCTGTGGGTGCTGTAGGAGAATTAATAGTGAGAAGACGCGTCCTGCCCTGATTAGGCAGCCTCGCTCTGTTCCCCTGGTGTGACCACAGACCGCAGGTTACGATCCAATGGACAAAAAGAGACAATAAAGCAAAGAAAAGGGAAAGAATTCCTAAACCGCGGTAATTAGCCCCTAAGACCAAAGTGTACACGAAGAACAAAGACCCAAGGACAAGGGATAGGTAAGTATTTGTTGGGTCGGGGTGGATAAGGGGGGATGAATGTGTGTGAATGAGAGGCGGGCTGGTTACCCCAGACCTGCTAAGCGATTTCGAAGTTTCTTACGCTGGTTTCCCTCTTTTTCGCGAGAAAAGCGGCCAGTACAGAGACGAAGCGAATGATAAAAGAGTGAGAGAATCCCCCCGGGGAAAATTTAGATTGGGTCTCGGGGAAGGAGTGGGACCCCTTGGAGAGAAGAAGCCGAGGGTGTTCCTGGTATAATCCATTGGGGAAAATAAGAAGGTAAAAAGGGGGGGCCTTTAAAATTTTTTGCTAGGTTGAATTGAATGGGCTGGGTTGAGGGATTAATATTCAAGAGCACCCAGGGTTGCTGCTGGGTTGAGATATTAATGTTCAAGAGCACCCAGGGTTGAATAAAAGTCTGCTGGGTTGAGATATTAATGTTCAAGAGCACCCAGGGTTGAATAAAAGTCTGCTGGGTTGAGATATTAATCTTCGAGAGCACCCAGGATTGAGTAAAAATTTTTTTTGCCGGACTGAGGATACACCCGAGAGAATCTGGGGTTGGGAACAACATAGCTAGATTGAGGGGTATTCAAGAGCGCCGGGGCTGGCCAGGGACACCTAAATGTGTAATAGGTGTTAAAATTAGAAGGTACCTTGTTGTTGTGATTGTTTTGTTGTGTGCAAGAGTAGGTGAAAAATAAAGTTGAGTGAATGTGGACAAATGAAAGTATATGTAATGTAGATTGTTTATTTTAAGCTTTATTATAGTTCCTCGGAGGAAAGTGTATTGTATTGAAAAGGAGTGTGAGAAAAAGGAGGTTTTTTTAATATAGCTGAAAGAAAAGTGGTATTTAGGTAGTGAGAGGAAAGTGAAAAACAGAGGCAGGGGGTGAATAGATAAGATCTTGAAAAATGGGACAGAAATCCAGTAAGGAGAATACAGGAAAGAAAAAAAGGAGTAAGAAATTATCAACAGAAATACCCCAAGATAGTCCTCTTGGGAGTTATGATAGCCAACTGGGAAAAAAACCCATGTACAAAAAAAAAAAGACAAAGTCAAGATGATACAATTTTGTATGCTTGAATGGCCAACAAAAGAAATAAGATCTGACCACGTTTATTGGCCTAGATATGGTTCTTTTGAAAGATGGATTTGTCAGGCTTTAAATGTATTTGTAAACTCAAAGGAACCGTTTAATTCAGAAGAAAGAGAATATGCCACGTGTTGGACAGGGGATTTTAGGAAAGTAAAAATCTTTAAGGTATCAGAAATCCCCAAAACTAAACAAGAAAGGAAAAAAGGGAAAGAGAAGGGAGGGGAGCAAGAGGAAAAAAGAGGAAAAGAAAAAGAATGGGATCCTTTAGAAATGTTACCTCCTCCCTTCCCATTCGCGCCTGCACCGCCTGCGGCCCCAGCACCGGTTCCGGGTCCCAGCGAGCTGCTCCCCTCAGCTCCGCCGGCCCCGGTGCCGGTGCCTGTCCCGGTGCCTGCGCCCACCCCGGGCTCTGGCTCGCCGCGTGTTCCTGCCCCGGTTCCCGTGCCCGCGGCGGCGGCTCTGCAGGCTCCCGCCCCGCTGCCTGCGGCGGCCCTCCCGGTCCCTGTTTCGCCGCCTGCCGCTTCGGTACCGGCCCCCGCCTCGCTGCTCGCGGCTGCCCGACCGACCCCCTCCCCATCCTGCCCGGTTTGCCCGCGGCTGGTCCGCTGGCCGCGCCCGGCGGGCTCCCGTTAGTCCCGTCTCTGGCCGCTTCTCCCGCAGCGGTTTTCTCGGCCCCATCCCCCGCGGTTTTGCCCGTTCCGGCTACACTGGGCGCTGCTGCCGCTGCCCTGCCTCTGCTGGGAGCGGCCGGCTCAGCCGCCGTGAGCCACGTGGAGGCTGACCGCACTCCCATCCGCTATCCCCCGGACATGCTGCCCCCTTCAGCAGCTCCGGCAGCAAACCCCGCCCGTGCTCCGCCTCTGGAGGACCTGGCCTCTATGGTATGTCCTCCTCACACCGCCCTTCCTGCCCGGAGCTCCGTTCCCTTGGAAACCGCAGCTCCGGTTCCAAGGAACTCCCTGTCCCTGGAAGATGCTCCTTATAAAAATACTAGAGGTGCAGTTAAGAGGCAGCTTTCTCCTGATTTTTCCTCACCACACGAAAATAAGGCTACAGAAAAGTACGGGGAGAAAGAAATTGGTCTATTTCCACTGAGAGAGGTCCCGATGGGAGGGGATTGGACTGGATTTGTGAATGCTCCCCTGACTTCTTCCGAAGTCAGAAATTTTAAAAAGGAAATCAAAGGGATTTTAGAAGATCCCATTGGCACAGCTGAACAACTGGACCAATTTTTAGGTCCAAACATTTACACTTGGGAAGAGATGCAGTCTATAATGAAGATACTATTTTCTCAGGAAGAAAGGGAGATGATCAGAGTTGCAGGCATAAAAGCCTGGAATAAGGAACATCCACAGGGGCCCTCTGGAGAAGAAATAATGCCAACTGAACCTCCGGGGTGGGGTCAAAATAGTGAGCAGGGGAGAAAACTTACCATGAGAGAAAACAATTATGTCCGGAGGGATGAAGAAAAAGCCAAACTGAAGGCAAAAATTATGGCAGTCATTCCTAAATATGAAGGTCGTAGAGACAGAGGTACAGAAAAGAATAAAACCCCAATACAAACCAAACCTCAGGAGCATTCTAGGAATGTCTGTTTTTACTGTCAGGGCGAAGGACATTATAGAAGGGACTGTCCTAAGCGGGCAAAAGATTTGAAAATCTTCAAAGAGATGAGCACAGAAGAAGAATAGGGATGTCAAAGGCTCTATTTTCTAGGGGACAGATACCATCTAGAGCCTGTGATAACTTTTAAAGTAGGTCCCCAAGAAGAAGAATTGGAATTTGTGGTAGATACCGGAGCAGAAAGAACCTGTTTGTTAAATATTCCAAAAGGTTATAGTGTAAGTAAAGATACTGTAAAAGTAACAGGAGCAAAAGGAGTTTCACTGTGCCTGTCATTAAAGATGTGGTAATGGAGGGAGAAACTAGATTTTGGATGGGGGATGTTTTGTTGGTCCCAGGAGCAGGTAGTAATTTATTGGGACGAGATTTTCAAGTGAAATTAGGAATAGGAGTTATACCAGAAGATGGGAAGATGACAGCTAAAGTGCTAAGATTAGGCCAAGAAGATGAAGAGAAAATTAAAAAGGAAGCTTGGGCTGGTGAAGGAAATAGGGGAGGATTAAATATCGATCCCATAAAAGTCACAATTGAGGGAGAGGATTGTCCCATACGTGTGCGTCAGTATCCTATCTCATTAGAAGGATGGGAAGGTTTGAAGCCAGTAATAGAAGGGCTAATAAAGGATGGGACATTGGATCCTTGTATGTCTCCTCACAATACCCCTATTCTCCCAGTAAAGAAGTCTGATGGGAGTTACAGACTGGTACAAGATTTAAGGGAGGTTAACAAAAGAACTCGGACTCGCTATCCAGTGGTACCAAATCCCTATACTCTCCTAAGTAAGGTCCCTCCCCAGCATCAGTGGTTCAGTGTGGTGGATCTTAAAGATGCTTTTTGGGCTTGCCCATTAGCCATGGAGAGCCGAGATATCTTTGCCTTTGAATGGGAGGATCCACAAACTGGGAGAAAGCAGCAATTAAGATGGACGAAATTACCACAGGGATTCACAGAGCCCCCGAATTTATTTGGGCAAGCTTTAGAAACGATATTACAAACTTTCCCCACTCCCCCTGGGATACAAATTATCCAATATGTGGATGATCTTTTACTATCTGGGGAAATTGAAGTGGAAGTCAGAGAGGCTACTATAAAACTCTTGAATTTTCTTGGGGAAAAAGGATTAAGGGTATCAAAAGGGAAGCTGCAATTTGTGGAACCAGAGGTAAAATATCTTGGACACTTAATAAGTAAAGGTAGTCGGAAGCTCAACCCAGAAAGAATTGCAGGAATTTTATCCCTTCCCCCTCCCTCTTCCAAAAGGGAGATCAGAAAACTACTCGGGTTATTGGGATATTGTAGACTATGGATTGAGGGATATACACAGGCAGTAAAATTTTTGTATGAAAAATTGACAGGGGGAGATGATATAAAATGGACCAAGGAAGATGATGATAAATTAGGAAAACTGAAGTTAAAACTGGCCTCAATACCAGCTTTAAACTTACCTTCACTAGCGAAACCCTTTCATCTGTATGTGAATGCAGAAAAGGGGGTGGCTCATGGGGTTCTGGTTCAGGAGTGAGGGGGAGTAAAGAGACCAGTGGCTTATTTATCAAAGATGTTGGATCCAGTGAGTCATGGCTGGCCAGTATGTATTCAAACTATAGCAGCTACTGCAATTCTGGTGGAAGAAAGTCGTAAACTGACTTTTGGAGGTAAACTAATTGTGTGCACACCTCATGCAGTACGAAATGTGTTAAATCAAAAAGCTGAAAAATGGTTGACAGACTCTAGGATGTTAAAATATGAAGCAATCTTGATAGACAGTGATGACTTGACCCTAGAAGTAAATAAAAGTTTATGCCTTTGGAGTAGTTTCTTCCCAAAAAATTGGGAAGAAAGAGGATTGCTTAATTCAAGGGGAAAAGGATTAGTACATGAGGGGCTCATTTTAGAGGTTTTAGAAGCATTAAAATTACCAGAAGAGATAGCTGTAGTACACATTAAGGATCACCAAAAGGGAGTGACTCCAGAAGTAAGAGAAAATAACTTGGCGGACCAGGAAGCTAAGGATGCAGCAGAAAACGGAGCTGAAAGAGTTATGCTAATATTAACTCCAAATGAGGAGAAACTGGAAATTCCAAAATTTAGTGAAGCAGAGGAAAAAGAATTAAAGGAGATAGGAGGTGAACAAGATGAATCGGGGAAATGGAAACTTCCTGATGGAAGACAATTACTTAATAAAATACTTACTAGAAGAATATTAGAAGACATGCATCAGAAAACTCACTGGGGTACTCAGGCTTTGTGTGATCATTTTCTAAGGAACTATGGGTGTATTGGGATTTTTGGAATAGCAAAGAAAGTAACTGAAAAATGTATAACTTGCCAAAGGATAAATAAAAAGGTAATGAGGAAAACCACATTGGGAGGTCGGAAATTAGCTCTTAGACCATTTCAAAGTATCCAAGTAGATTTTACTGAACTTCCTCAAGTTCAAAGATGGAAGTATTTATTAGTAATAACAGACCATCTAACTCATTGGGTGGAAGCGGTTCCCACTGCCAAAACCACAGCCAATGTGGTAAGTAAAACCCTTTTGGAACAGATTATTCCAAGATATGGAATGGTTAATAGGATAGACTCAGACAGAGGAACACACTTTACGTCAAAAGTATTACAACAATTAATTCAGACCTTAGGGATAAAATGGGAGCTACACACCCCATGGCATCCACAAAGTTCCGGCCGAGTAGAGAGGATGAACCAGACTCTAAAAAGAACTTTAACTAAATTAATAGTTGAAACCCGAATGTCATGGGTACAATGCCTACCTTTAGCCTTACTGAGGATCCGAACACAACCTATGTCAGACCTGGGAGTGTCACCTTATGAAATCATGTTTGGATTACCTTTTCTGAACACCCAACATGAAAATGCTACCTATGAGGTAGGGGAAAAGAGTGTTAAAAGATATATTAACACCATTGCAAAAACTCTTGAAAATTTGAGGTTAAAAGGAATAATCCCCCAAACCACACCTTTAGACTTTAAAATCCATAATATTCACCCAGGAGAATGGGTGTTAGTAAAAACATGGAAAGAACAATCTTTAACTCCACAATGGGAAGGTCCTTTTCAGGTACTGCTGACGACCGAGGCTGCGATCCGGACCAGGGAACGAGGGTGGATCCATGCCAGCAGAATCAAAGGACCTGTGGAAGAACCTAAGGAGTGGACGATAACCTCTGAACCGGGTGATATAAAATTGACTCTTAAACGGGGAATGGGTGGTAATGAACTGGGAAGACCCGAATGATCCAAGAAATATACACAGGATCACACCTGACTGGGAAGTAAGACCGAGCTTACATCAGTGGTTTCAAATACCGCGTGGACAAACTTTGAGGCCCCTCCGGTACCCTCCTTGGGAAAGAATACTGCCACCACAGACAGGAGGGTCGGGACTGTTTCGGACAGAAAACACCTGTATTTTGGCCTTAGCCTGTGATTTATACAAAGAGGAAGGTGAATTACAACCTCAATCTGTGCCACGTAATATACCCTGTTTGATTCACCCAAATACTGGGCATGTTAGTTGGGTTAAATGTAAATTTTTGAATTGTGGGAATAATTGGTATTGTAGTTCACACAACCGACGCCCCCATTGCAAGAAGTGTCGAGTGTCAACTAGATCCCCTATCCAAGTAGAGCTCGAAGCAACTGAAATAATAACTTTGTTTTGTGGATGGGAATTATTAGTGCCTGTTGAATGGGAAATAGCTGAGGAACAGTGGGAGACCACCGTTAAGGAGTGTCAAAAACGATTTGCCTGGAAATTAGCTAAGAGAAAGTGACAAAAGAAGAGAGGGCAAGACCAGATTGGCCTCTATAATCGCCACCAAGAAGATCACATACACCTGCTGTGGGTTGCAACCCCATAGGCATGGGAGGTGGGAGTATAAGCCATACTGGACCTCTCCTTTTTCTGTCACTCATTTTCTGTCTTTTCCCTTTTGGGATATTGACAAAACCATGCTACAGGTGTTACCAGAAGCTGTATATGGAAAGACACCGAGGCTCCTTTTTTATCTCGCACACTCATGTCAACAGTCACTGTTATAACCCATCTAAATTAGGAAACTGCATGCACAATGGACAAAAGTACTGGATTGCTGAGAATCTAGGAATAAGTGGTAACAGGGCAGGAAGTGAATGCCCAAAAGGGGAGAAATGGATTTGTTTCACATACGCTATTGGGAATAAAGCCCAGGATTTGGTAAAAGAGCAAGTGATAAACAAAAAGGCTAAGCCGGCACCACCACCTAAACCTGTACCAATCTCACTTGACAATTTGTATACAAAACTGGAACAACAATTAGAAAAAGAGATAGATATTTCGAGGATGGGTAAAAATCAGTTTGTAGAATTGGGGGAAAGAATAAGTAAGGAACTTAACATAACCAATTGTTGGGTCTGTGGAGGGGCTCTGATGTCAGAAGAACGGCCATGGAAAGGCAGCAGCTTAGGCCCAATTGAGCACCTTAAGTGGAACCAGACAAGTAAGGGGAGAAAACCGACCAGAGGGGTGGGTTTTGAGTTCAGTAGTCATAGGGGAAGAATGTCTTCGGTGAAATGGGAAAAAGGTCTTTCATGAATTAGGAAAAACTCCCTGTAAAAGATATAAGGTCAGTAATGGAACTTCTGTATGGTGGGTCCCAGAAGAACCCACCATGTATTGGACCCAGGAAAAAGTAAAAAAAGGAAATTGTAAGTATGATAATAAAATCAGACTTTTTCAGTGTAATGACACAGGAAAAAATCCTTACGTTGGCATCCCAGAGATTTCTAAATTTTGGGAGAATATAGATGAGCAAAAATTTGATTATTGGAAAGCCCCAGATGGCTTATTCTGGATATGTGGGAAAAGGGCATACCCAAAACTCCCCTCTCAGTGGAAAGGGAGCTGTACTCCGGGAGTCATACAGCTAGGATTTTTTCTTTTGCCAGGGTCTGAAGGGGATCACTTAGGGATACCATTTTATGAGGATCTAAAAAGAAACAAGAGAGACTTAACTGGAGGATTCCAAAAATGGGGAGACAAGGAATGGCCCCCTGAACGTATATTGGAAACATATGGGCCAGCCACCTGGGCACAAGATGGGAGTTGTGGATATCGAACCCCAATTTATATGTTAAATCGTATTATAAGGCTCCAAGCAGCTGTAGAGATAAAAACAAACAAAACTGGTTGGGCAATGGTATTAATGTCAAGACAACAGACCCAAATCAGAGCAACCGTGTATCAGAATAGGTTGGCTTTGGATTATCTATTAGCTGAAGAAGGGAGTGTTTGTGGAAAATTCAATACATCAGATTGCTGTTTGAAAATAGATGATAACGGGGATGCTGTCCTAGATATAGTCAATGATATCAGAAAAATAGCCCATGTACCAGTTCAAAAGTTGGGAATCAATGCTGAATACTAGCTGGTGGGATAACGTGTTGGGAATAGAATGGTGGAAAAAGTTAGGCTTCTTCCTGTTATGTGCTACAGCTGGTCTAATATTCCTTCCTTGTTTGATCCCCTGTTTCATTCGACTCATCACCATTGTAGTTCAAGGCATGCAAATAGTGACCATGGATGAAAAATTGGATACAACAAAAATGGTGCAAAGGATTATGGTATTAAAGAAACAAAATAATATAGAAGACCCCTTTCAGGAAGCCAGATTGATTTGTGAAGAAAATGAACGAAAAATGAAGGCTAGAAAGCAATAAATATTGCTCGAGCCAAAGTAATTATAAAAAAGAAAGGGGAAGGATTGTGAAAAATGCATATTATATGGCTCTATGCAGATATTTACTATATGTATTATGCTAGGTTGGAAAGTTATGTTGTATTAACATTTTAATAATATAGTAAATGCAGTTTTGTAATTAAAATTAAGCTTTAGTAGTTAAAATAGGAATTATGCGTGTAAGGTATTCTTTTAATTAGCTCAAGAAAAGGAGAAGATAATCAAAAAATTCTTCCCACAGGGATAACAATTACAGAAACTCATAAATTTTCCAGAGGAGAGGAGTTTATGGTTTTCCTAATCAACAGAAACGAACTTCTTCAAGGTGGACTCAGACTGGAAGGCGCCTGGGGATTACAGAAAATTTCTTGACAAGTACCAGATGGATTTCTTGTTTTAAATAAAATATATGCATATTCATAAAGTGTTTTGTATATGCAACAGATTACCCTTCTTAAGGAGTAAATTTTCTTTTAACAGGGTCCTTTTCCTGGCTCACTTTTGTCCAGAAAGAGGTACCCAGCCCGGGCTGTAACTCTTTGCTGTTATTGTCTCATTAATTGTCCTAACTCTAATTGTGTAACCTTTATTACTACACTTGTATTATTTTTATAACCATTTTATTTTCATTAAACCTTTATAAATTTTAAAAACCAAGTGATTGGCGTTTATAACAGGTCGGCCACTCAAGGCCACTGGCCCCTGGAGACAAAGACGGGCCCTTTTCCCTGTGAAGGAAAGATTGCCAGCCCAGGTTGCTGATGTCTGTTTATAGGGTTCCCTTGGGACTGTCAGGAGAGCACAGGTTTGAGGTGGGGGCATATTGGGTCTGGGACATATCTTTAATCGTTTGGATTTTTTGGAGGTGTCCGGATACTCAGGTCCACAGGCTCGTGGAGACAAAGACCGGCCATTTATTCTTGGAAAGAAAAGTGGCCAGCCCAGGTCCCTGATGTCTGTTTAGAGGGTTCCCTTGGGACTGTCAAGGCAGCACAAATTTGAGGTGGGGGCATGTATGGTCTGGGACATATCCTTACTAGTCTGGATTTTTTGGAGGCGGACGGCCACTCAGGGACACAGGCCCCTACAGACAAAGACCGGCCTTTTTTTCTTGGAAAGAAAAGTTGACAGCCCAGGTTCCTGATGTCTGTTTAGAGGGTTCCCTTGGGACTGTCAGGGCAGCACAGGTTTGAGGTGGGGGCAGGTTAGGTCTGGGACATATCCTTAATCGTTTGGATTTTTTGGAGGCGTCCAGCCACTCAGGGACACAGGCCCCTGGAGAAAAAGACCAGCCCTTTACCCTGTGAAGGAAAAGTTGCCAGCCCTGGTTCCTGAAATCTGTTTAAAAGGCTCCCTTGGGACATTCAGGGCAGCACAAATTTGAGGTGGTCGCAGGTGAGGTCTGGGACACATCTTTAATTGTTTGGAATTTTTGGAGGCGGCCGGCCACTCATGGCCACAGGCCCCTGGTAACAAAGACCGGCCATTTTTTCTTGGAACGAAAAGGGGCCAGCCCTGGTTCCGGATGTCAGTTTATAGGGGTCCCTTGAGACTGCCAGGGCAGCACAGGTTTGAGGTGGGGGCAGGTTGGGTCTGGGACATATCCTTCATCGTATGGATTTTTTGGAGGCGTCTGGCCACTCAAGGCCACAGGCCCCTGGAGAGAAAGACCGGTCCTTTTCCCTGTGAAGGAAGTGTTGCCAGCCCTGGTTGCTGATGACAGTTTGTAGGGTTCCATTGGGACTGTCAGGGCAGCACAAATTTGAGGTGGGGGCAGGTTGGGTCTGGGACATATCCTTAATCGTTTGGATTTTTTGGAGGCGTCTGGCCACTCAAGGCCACAGGCCCCTGGAGAAAATGACCAGCCTTTATTTCTTGGAAAGAAATGGGGCCAGACCAAGTTACTGCTGTCTGTTTGTAGGGTTGCCTTGGGACTGTCAGGGCAGCACAAATTTGAGGTGGGGGCAGGTTGGGTCTGGGACACATCTTTAATTGTTTGGATTTTTTGGAGGCTGCTGGCCACTCAAGCCACAGGCCCCTGGAGACACAGTCCGGCCATTTTCCCTGTGAAGGAAAAGAGGCCAGCACAGCTTCCTGATGTCACTTAGGAATACGCAAAGAACGAAGCCGCAAAGAAGCGGGCTTGTGTGCGAAGCCTTCCGACTGCTGGAGGACGGTGGCTGCCGCTCTCCTGCCTCTTGAATTCACTCTCGGCAAGCGAATGGAAAGCGTTCCAGGACAACTTGCCTGGGTTTTGACTTGGTCCTGATGCGTCCCACCTTGGCAAGTCTTGCTCGTCGCCAGAGGCTCCGAGATGCACAGAAGACGGTGGCAGCTGCTGAAAAGAAGGGCAGCAGTGAGTTTGTCGACAAGCAAGAACATAGGCAGCTGCCTGTGCTTGGGAAGGAGCAGCTGCCTGGTTTTGGCAATTGCCTTCACAGCGCCCAGAAGCCCGGTGCTCTGCTGCTTTGTTTTTCGCAGTCAGTCAATTGCACACTAGTGAAGCTGAGCCAGGCTCTTCAGCTTTGCTGCTTTTGAGCATCTGTGCTCCACTTATGCTCTGTGACATCTCTGGAGGTTGTTTGCCTCGGCCAGGCTGGAAAGTGCCCGCTAGTACCTAGAGCTGGGCAGGAGAGGGCAGAGAGCACTTCCATCTGACAGCAGGTTGCAGATTGCCTCGGAAAGAGCCGTGTCCTTGGAATGTGCAGCAAATCCTCTTTCTTTGCAAACCGCGGTTAGTGTGCAGTGCAGGTACGCTCTCCCCTTGCCAACTGGAGTGGGAAAGCTTTTCGCTAAGCTAGAGATGACTAGAGAAGCAGAAGCGCGGCTCCGGAGCTATCCGGAGGAAAGTGCCACTTCCCGGCGTCTTTCGGCAGAAGCGGCGCTCCGGAGCGCTGCGCTGCCGCTCTACTGAGCTGTGCGCGAATTAGCCGCTTCTTCGCCTCCGAGAGGCAGAGATCGCGGTTGCTTGGAAGAGGCGAAGAACGAAGCCGCAAAGAAGCGGGCTTGTGTGCGAAGCCTTCAGACTGCTGGAGGACGGTGGCTGCCGCTCTCCTGCCTGTTGAATTCACTCTCGGCAAGCGAATGGAAAGCGTTCCAGGACAACTTGCTTGTTCGAGCAGAACTAGGCCAGCCCGGATCCCTCCTAGGAGATGACCAAGTCTACAACCTTGTAGTCACAGCCCATGCTTTTGTAATAATCTTCTTCATAGTTATACCAATTATGATCGGAGGATTTGGAAACTGACTGGTCCCTCTAATAATCGGAGCTCCAGACATAGCATTCCCTCGAATAAACAACATAAGCTTTTGGCTACTCCCCCCATCTTTCCTCCTACTCCTAGCATCTTCAACTGTCGAAGCCGGAGCAGGAACGGGCTGAACAGTTTACCCACCACTAGCAGGCAATCTAACGCATGCTGGAGCATCAGTAGACCTAGCTATCTTCTCACTACACCTCGCAGGTATCTCATCAATCCTAGGTGCAATTAACTTCATCACAACAGCAATCAACATAAAACCTCCTGCACTGTCACAATACCAAACCCCCCTGTTCGTCTGATCAGTCCTAATTACATCAGTACTCTTGCTCCTATCTCTCCCCGTACTAGCCGCTGGCATCACAATGCTCCTCACAGACCGCAACCTCAATACCACATTCTTCGACCCAGCCGGAGGAGGAGATCCAGTACTGTATCAACACCTCTTCTGATTCTTCGGCCACCCGGAAGTCTACATCCTCATCCTACCAGGCTTCGGTATCATTTCCCATGTCGTAACTTACTACTCAGGCAAAAAAGAACCATTCGGATATATAGGAATACTATGAGCCATGCTATCCATTGGCTTCCTAGGCTTTATCGTTTGAGCCCACGACATATTCACAGTAGGAAGAGACGTAGACACCCGAGCATACTTCACATCAGCTACCATAATCATTGCCATCCCAACTGGAATTAAAGTATTCAGCTGATTAGCAACACTACATGGAGGAACAATCAAATGAGACCCACCTCTGCTATGAGCCCTAGGATTCATCTTCCTGTTTACCATTGGAGGACTAACAGGAATCGTACTGGCTAACTCCTCACTAGATATCGCCCTACAGGACACCTATGACGTAGTAGCCCACTTCCACTACGTCCTATCAATAGGAGCAGTATTCGCAATCATAGCAGGATTTACACACTGATTCCCCCTATTCACCGGATACACACTCCACTCAACATGAGCTAAAACACATTTCGGAGTGATATTCGTAGGAGTTAATCTAACCTTCTTCCCCCAACACTTCCTAGGCCTAGCCGGTATACCACGACGGTACTCAGACTACCCAGACGCCTACACACTATGAAACACCATTTCCTCAGTAGGATCACTCATCTCACTAACAGCCGTAATCATACTACTGTTCATCATCTGAGAAGCCCTCGCATCAAAACGTAAAGCCACGCAACCAGAGCTAACAAGCACCAATGTCGAATGAATTGATGGATGCCCACCACCATTTCACACCTTCGAAGAACCAGCTTTCGTCCAAGTACAAGAAAGGAAGGAGTTGAACCCCCATATGTTGGTTTCAAGCCAACCGCATAAACCACTTATGCTTCTTTCTCCTAAAGAGATGCTAGTAAAACCATTACATAGCCTTGTCAAGGCTAAATTACTGGTGAAAACCCAGTGCATCGCCACACCCAAACATGGCCAATCACTCACAACTTAACTTCCAAGACGCTTCCTCCCCTATCATAGAAGAACTAATAGGATTCCACGACCACGCTCTAATGGTTGCCCTAGCAATCTGCAGCCTAGTCCTCTACCTAATAACCTTCACACTTACAGAAAAGCTATCATCCAACACAACCAATGCTCAAGCAATCGAACTTGTCTGAACAATTCTCCCAGCCATAGTCCTAGTGGCACTAGCACTACCATCCCTACGAATCCTTTATATAATAGACGAAATTAATGAACCAGACCTAACCTTAAAAGCTATTGGTCACCAATGATATTGATCGTACGAGTACACCGACCTAAAAAATATCACATTCGACTCCTACACGATCCCCACAACGGACCTCCCCCTAGGCCACTTCCGACTACTAGAAGTAGACCATCGTGTTGTAATCCCCATAAGCTCTACCATCCGGGTCATCGTCACCGCTGACGACGTACTTCACTCATGAGCAGTCCCCAGCCTAGGCGTGAAAACCGATGCAATCCCAGGTCGCCTCAACCAAACCTCCCTATTCGCCTCCCGACCCGGAGTGTTCTACGGACAGTGCTCAGAGATCTGCGGGGCTAATCACAGCTTCATACCCATTGTAGTAGAATCGACCCCACTAGCCAACTTCGAGAGCTGATCCTCATCAATTTCATCCTAAATACCCCAATCATTAAGAAGCTATGAACTAGCATTAGCCTTTTCAGCTAAAGAAAGAGGACCGTCTCCTCCTTAATGATATGCCCCAACTAAACCCAGGCCCCTGATTTTTTATTATGCTCATCTCATGGTTCACATTCTCCATGATTATTCAACCTAAAATCTTAACCTTTGTCTCACCAAACCCTCCCACTAACAAAGTTCCAACCCCCCCAAGCACCACCCCCTGAATCTGACCATGCACCTAAACTTTTTTGACCAATTCTCAAGCCCATCCCTCCTAGGAATCCCCCTAATTCTTATCTCCCTAACATTCCCTGCCCTGCTATTACCCTCCATAGACAACCGATGAATCACTAAACCGACTCTCAACCCTACAGCTATGATTCGTCAACATAGTGACAAAACAACTAATAACCCCGTTAAACAAAAAAGGGCACAAATGAGCCCTAATCTTAACCTCCCTAATAATCTTCCTCCTACTAATTAACCTACTAGGGCTATTACCCTACACATTCACCCCAACCATTCAACTATCCATAAGCCTGGCACTAGCCTTCCCCCTATGACTTGCCACCCTGCTAACAGGACTATGAAACCAACCCTCCACATCCCTAGCCCACCTCCTGCCAGAAGGAACTCCCACACCACTAATCCCAGCTCTAATTATAATCGAAACAACCAGCCTACTCATTCGACCCTTAGCCCTGGGAGTACGACTAACAGCAAACCTCACAGCAGGCCACCTATTAATTCAACTCATTTCCACAGCCACAATAGCTTTAGCCTCAACAATACCAGCAGCCTCACTCCTAGCCCTACTAGTCCTCTTCTTATTAACTATGCTGGAAATCGCAGTAGCAATAATTCAAGCTTACGTCTTCATCCTTCTACTAAGCCTCTACCTACAAGAAAACATCTAACCACAATGACCCACCAAGCACACTCTTATCATATAGTAGACCCCAGCCCATGGCCCATTTTAGGAGCAGCCGCTGCCCTCCTAACCGCCTCAGGACTAACAATATGATTTCACTATAACTCCCCTTGACTCCTAGCCCTAGGCTTACTCTCCACTACCCTAGTCATATTCCAATGATGACGAGACATCGTACGAGAAAGCACATTCCAAGGACACCATACCCCAACCGTCCAAAAAAGCCTCCGATACGGCATAGCCTTATTCATCACATCAGAGGCCTTCTTCTTCCTAGGGTTCTTTTGAGCCTTCTTCCACTCAAGCCTAGCCCCCACCCTAGAACTAGGAGGACAATGACCGCCAGTTGGAATTAACCCCTAAACCCCATGGATGTTCCACTCCTGAACACCACAATCCTTCTAGCCTCAGGAGTCACCGTCACATGGGCCCACCACAGTATTATAGAAGCCAATCGAAAGCAAGCAATCCACGCCCTACTCCTAACAGTACTCCTAGGACTTTACTTCACAGCCCTCCAAGCCATAGAATACTACGAAGCCCCCTTCTCCATCGCTGACGGAGTCTACGGCTCCACCTTCTTCGTCGCTACCGGATTCCACGGCCTTCATGTAATTATTGGCACCACCTTCCTGCTAGTATGCCTTCTACGTTTAATCAAATACCACTTTACGCCAAACCACCATTTCGGCTTTGAAGCAGCAGCATGATACTGACACTTCGTAGACGTCGTATGACTACTCCTATACATTTCCATCTACTGATGAGGATCTTACTCTTCTAGTATATTAATTACAATCGACTTCCAATCCTTAAAATCTGGTTTAAACCCAGAGAAGAGTAATAAACATAATCCTGTTCATATTCATTACATCTCTAGCCCTAAGCATCCTACTAACTTTACTAAACTTTTGAATTACCCAAACAAATCCAGACCCAGAAAAACTATCCCCATACGAATGCGGATTTGACCCTTTAGGATCTGCCCGACTACCATTCTCAATCCGCTTCTTCCTAGTAGCCATTATATTCCTTCTGTTCGACTTAGAAATCGCCCTACTCCTCCCCCTACCATGAGCAATCCAACTTCAACACCCTACTACCACCCTAACATGAATCACCTCCCTCATCCTACTCTTAACACTAGGACTGGTATACGAATGGATTCAAGGAGGACTAGAATGAGCAGAATAACAGAAAGTTAGTCTAACCAAGACAGTTGATTTCGACTCAACAAATTATAGTTACAACCCTATAACTTTCTCCATGCCCTACCTCCACTTAAGCTTCTACTCAGCCTTCATCCTAAGCTGCCTAGGCCTAGCCTTTCACCGAACCCATCTAATTTCTGCCCTACTATGTCTGGAAAGCATAATACTATCTATGTACATCGCCTTAACCATATGACCTATCCAAATGCAAGCACCATCATTCATCATCCTGCCTATCATCATACTAACCTTTTCCGCCTGCGAAGCAGGTACCGGTCTGGCCCTACTAGTAGCCTCCACTCGAACCCACGGCTCCGACCACTTACACAACTTTAACCTACTACAATGCTAAAAATCATCATCCCAACCGCTATACTTCTCCCACTAACCGTCCTAACCACACACAAACACCTGTGAACTAACATTACCACTCATAGCCTACTAATCACCGCCATCAGCCTCCAATGACTAGCTCCAACATATTACCCAAACAAAGGACTAACCCCCTGAACTGCTATAGACCAAATCTCCTCCCCCCTGCTAGTCCTATCGTGCTGATTACTTCCACTAATAATCATAGCAAGCCAAAACCACCTAGAACAAGAACCCATCATCCGCAAATGAATCTTTGCCACTACAATTATTCTAGCCCAACTCTTCATCCTAACAGCCTTCTCCGCCTCAGAATTAATATTATTTTACATCGCATTCGAAGCAAGCTTAGTCCCCACCCTAATCCTCATCACACGATGAGGTAACCAACTAGAACGCCTAAACGCCGGTGTTTATCTCCTATTCTACACACTTGCCAGCTCCCTCCCTCTACTAATCGCCATCCTACATCTACAAAACCTAATTGGCACACTATACCTCCCAATGATTAAACTATCACATCCTACACTTAACAATTCGTGATCTGGCCTAGCAGCAAGCATAGCCCTACTACTAGCCTTCATGGTCAAGTCCCCTCTATACGGCCTTCACCTCTGACTGCCTAAAGCCCACGTAGAAGCCCCAGTCGCCGGCTCCATACTACTAGCAGCCCTACTACTAAAGCTTGGAGGATACGGAATTATACGAGTCACCATACTAGTAAACCCACCATCAAACAACCTCCACTACCCTTTCATTACCCTCGCATTATGAGGAGCAGTAATAACTAGCGCCACCTGTCTACGACAAACTGACCTAAAAGCACTAATCGCCTACTCATCAGTCAGCCACATAGGCCTAGTCGTAGCCGCAACCATAATCCAAACCCAATGAGCATTCTCAGGAGCAATAATACTGATAGTCTCACACGGCCTAACCTCCTCAATGCTGTTCTGCTTAGCCAACACCAACTACGAATGAACCCATAGCCGGATCCTCCTACTCACACGAGGACTGCAACCCCTCCTACCACTAATAACCATCTGATGACTATTAGCCACCCTTACAAACATAGCCCTTCCACCAACAACAAACTTGATGGCAGAACTAACAATTGTAATTTCACTATTCAACTGATCCTCCTTCACAATTATCCTAACAGGAGTCGCAATACTACTCACCGCGTCATACACACTACATATATTCATAACAACCCAGCGAGGAGCACTACCATCTCACATCACATCAATGCAAAACTCCTCCACACGAGAGCACCTCCTCATAACCCTGCACGCAATTCCCATACTCTTACTGATCCTAAAACCCGAACTCATCTCAGGTATGCCTATATGCAGGTATAGTTTCAACCAAAACATTAGACTGTGATTCTAAAAATAGAAGTTAGACCCTTCTTGCCTGCCGAGGGGAGGTTTAACCAACGGGAACTGCTAACTCTCGCATCTGAGTATAAAACCTCAGCCCCCTTACTTTCAAAGGATAGCAGTAATCCAATGGTCTTAGGAACCATCCACCTTGGTGCAAATCCAAGTGAAAGTAATGGACCTCCCACTAGTCCTAAACACATTTACACTCCTAACCCTGGCCACCTTATCCACCCCAATCCTCTTCCCACTATTGTCAGACAACCTTAAAAATACCCCAGCTACCATCACAAGCACAGTAAAAGCTTCCTTCCTAATCAGCACCATCCCTATAATAATTCATATCCACTCAGGTACAGAAAGCCTGACCTCTCTCTGAGAGTGAAAATTTATCATAAACTTCAAAATCCCAATCAGCCTAAAAATAGATTTCTACTCCCTCACTTTCTTCCCAATCGCCCTATTCGTATCATGATCTATCCTACAATTTGCAACATGATACATAGCCTCAGACCCGTACATTACAAAATTCTTTACGTATCTCCTACTCTTCCTAATAGCCATACTCATCCTAATCATCGCCAACAACCTATTCGTCCTGTTCATCGGCTGAGAAGGGGTAGGAATTATATCCTTCCTTCTAATCAGCTGATGACACAGTCGAGCAGAAGCCAACACCGCCGCCCGACAAGCTATCCTTTATAACCGAATCGGAGACATCGGACTTATCTTAGCCATGGCATGACTGGCCTCTACCATAAATACATGAGAAATTAACCAATTATCCTCATCCTCTCCAACCCCAACACTACCCCTACTAGGCCTCATTCTAGCTGCAGCTGGCAAATCCGCACAATTCGGCCTACACCCATGACTACCCGCTGCCATAGAAGGGCCCACCCCTGTATCAGCCCTCCTCCACTCCAGCACAATAGTAGTAGCCGGAATTTTCCTACTAATCCGAACCCACCCTCTATTCCACAACAACCAAACCGCCCTCACACTATGCCTATGCCTCGGAGCCGTATCGACCCTATTCGCAGCCACATGCGCCCTCACCCAAAACGACATTAAAAAAATTATCGCCTTCTCAACCTCAAGTCAGCTAGGCCTAATAATAGTTACCATTGGCCTAAACCTCCCAGAACTAGCTTTCCTCCACATCTCAACCCATGCCTTCTTCAAAGCTATACTCTTCCTCTGTTCAGGCTCCATCATCCACAACCTAAATGGTGAACAAGACATCCGAAAAATAGGAGGATTACAAAAAATATTACCAACAACCACCTCCTGCCTCACCATCGGAAACCTAGCCTTAATAGGAATGCCATTCCTAGCAGGATTTTACTCAAAAGACCAAATTATTGAAAACCTAAACATATCCTACCTAAATGCCTGAGCCCTTATCCTAACCCTCCTAGCCACATCCTTTACCGCAGTATACACAATTCGTATAACCATATTAGTCCAGGCAGATTTCGTTCGACTCTCCCCTCTTACCCCAATAAACGAAAACAACCCAGCAATTATCTCCCCCATCACCCGCCTAGCATTAGGAAGTATTACAGCAGGCTTCCTAATTACCTCATTCATCACCCCAACAGAAACACCCCCAACAACCATACCACTATACATCAAAATCACAGCATTATTGGTAACAGCCCTAGGAATTGCCCTAGCTCTGGAAATCTCAAAAATAACCCAAGCCCACATTATACCAAAACAAACAGCCCTACATAACTTCTCCACATCCCTAGGATACTACAACCCCTTAATTCACCGCCTCAGCATAACCTCCTCCCTAAAATGAAGCCAAAACATCCCTTTACATCTAATTGACCTATCCTGATTCAAAGCACTAGGACCTGAAGGGCTGGCCAGCCTCCAAATAGCAGCATCCAAAACCACCACAACCCTACACTCCGGACAAATCAAAGCCTATCTAGGATCATTTATCCTATCCATCACCATTATCCTCATCTCCACTTACAGACATAACCTAATGGCCCCAAATCTTCGAAAAAACCACGAACTACTCAAAATCATCAACAACGCCCTAATTGACCTCCCCACACCATCAAACATTTCAACATGGTGAAACTTCGGGTCTCTACTAGGCCTCTGCTTAATTACTCAAATCGTCACAGGCCTCCTACTAGCCATGCACTACACGGCAGACACTTCCCTAGCTTTCGCTTCAGTCGCCCACATATGCCGAGACGTACAATTTGGCTGACTCATCCATAACCTCCACGCAAACGGAGCCTCACTTTTCTTCATCTGCATCTACCTCCACATCGGCCGAGGAATCTACTACGGCTCATACCTCAACAAAGAAACCTGAAACGTCGGAGTCATCCTCCTACTCACCCTCATAGCAACCGCCTTCGTAGGATACGTCCTACCATGAGACCAAATATCATTCTGAGGAGCTACAGTCATCACTAACCTCTTTTCAGCAATTCCCTACATTGGCCAAACACTGGTAGAGTGGGTTTGGGGGGGATTCTCAGTAGACAACCCAACCCTCACCCGATTCTTTGCCCTTCACTTCCTCCTACCTTTCGTCATCGCAGGCCTCACCCTAGTCCACCTAACATTCCTACATGAAACAGGCTCAAACAACCCTCTAGGCATCCCATCAGACTGCGACAAAATCCCATTCCACCCTTACTACACCACAAAGGACATCCTAGGATTCGCACTAATACTAACCCTCCTAGTCTCCCTAGCTCTATTCTCCCCCAACACACTGGGAGACCCAGAAAACTTCACACCTGCTAACCCACTAGCCACGCCCCCCCACATTCAACCCGAATGATACTTCCTATTTGCATATGCTATCCTACGCTCCATCCCAAACAAACTAGGGGGAGTCTTAGCCCTAGCCGCCTCAATTCTAGTCCTATTCCTCCTGCCTCTACTTCACACATCCAAACTACGATCAATAACCTTCCGCCCCATCTCACAAATCCTATTTTGAACATTAGTCGCCAACGTTCTAGTCCTAACCTGAGTCGGCAGCCAACCGGTAGAACATCCATTCATTATCATCGGCCAACTAGCCTCAATTTCCTACTTCACCATCATTCTAGTTTTATTCCCTCTCGCAGCCGCACTAGAAAACAAGATGTTAAAACTGTAATCCACTCTAATAGTTTATAAAAACATTGGTCTTGTAAACCAAAGATTGAAGACTACACCTCTTCTTAGAGTCCACCATCAAATCAGAAAGGAAGGGTTCAAACCTCCATCACCAACTCCCAAAGCTGGCGCTTTCAACTAAACTACCTTCTGACCCCCCCTAAACAGCCCGAATCGCCCCCCGAGACAATCCCCGCACAAGTTCCAGAACCACAAACAAAGTCAACAATAACCCCCACCCCCCAATCATAAGCAACCCAGCCCCCTCCGAATAAAGGACAGACACCCCACTAAGATCCAACTGAACTGACAACAATCCCACACCACTCACCGTACCCCCATTCGCTAACAACCCAAACACACCACTTACAACAAGCCCCACCATAACAACCAGACCCATCCCAAACCCATAACCAACAACCCCCCAACTCACCCAAGCCTCAGGATATGGGTCCGCCGCCAACGACACTGAATAAACAAATACCACCAATATGCCACCCAAATAAACCATCACCAACACCAAAGACATAAAGGACACGCCCAAACTCACCAACCAACCACATCCAGCAACAGCAGCCACAACCAACCCTATCACCCCATAATAGGGAGACGGGTTGGAGGAAACTGCTAGTCCCCCCAAAACGAAACACAGTCCTAAAAATAAAACGAACTCTATCATATGCTCCTACTCGGCCTTTATCCAAGAACCGCAGCCTGAAAAGCTGCTGTTATAAACTATTAACTACAGAAACGCCTAGATCCAGGGCCCCCCCCTTCCCCCCCCGCATGTTTTTCTCATGCTTCTTAGGGTATGTACAAAATGCATCACACTCTTTGCCCCATCAGGCATATACTGAAATGTAGGACACCCCACATCATACGCTATGGCACTCCACGAAAAGCCCAAACATTATCTCCAAAACTGATGATTTTCGGACAGGTTACCCTCCAGGCACATTCTTGTTTCAGGTACCATACAGCCCAAGTGATCCTACCTCCCTCCCGGTCACAAGCGTTACCCATATCACTAGCAATTTCTTTGCTGTGCATGCTTTCCTCTCTCGTAAACGAGGAATGTCCCTAGACACCTTTGTATTCTCCTAGTCTAGTGAATTCGCCCACCTCCTAGGTAATATTCCAGTCCAACAGCCTTCAAGCACTCCCAAGCCAGAGGGCAAGGTTATTTATTGATCGCGCTTCTCACGAGGCCATAGCTACTCAACGCTAGGGGTATCATCGGTTCTTGGCCGGCGACACATACTTTCCCCCTAAACCCCGAACACTACTTGCTCTTTTGTGTGAGTGGTTGTAACTTCAGGACCATAACTTGCTTCAATCCGTCTCTCTTGCTCTTCACAGATACAAGTGGTCGGTTGAATACTCCTCCCTGATTTCTTTATCGCGGCATACCGACCTCCTACACTTGTTTTTCTTTGGCGTCTCTTCAATAAGCCCCTGAAGTGCACTGCAGGTGTTATCTTCCTCTTGACATGTCCATCACATGACCGCCGAGCATATGAATCCCCTACCACCCAGAATGTCATGGTTTTCGGATAAGGTCGTCGCAAACTTGACACTGATGCACTTTGACCCCATTCATGGAGTGCGCGCTAAAACCCTCTCGGGTAGCAGATAGTTTAATGTTTCCCGGACATGCTTATTGTTTTACCTATTTCTAGGAACTTACGTTCAAACGCTATTTTACGCATCTTTTTTTTTTTATCTTGACATTTTTTTATCACTTTTGTTAAAAAAACAACCGCACTCTCCCTACATTGTCCAAACGTTTACAATTCATTTCTTTTCAATTTATCATCCTCTATAATTTCATTACATTGCAAATTAAAAACTTCATCATCATCATCAAAAAACCAATCCAAAAAATTATAAAAACTACACTTAAACCAACCACCATTTACTAAAAACGCCCGCGCCACAAAAAAAATTTACTCCCTTTATCCCTACCTCCACTACCCACAAAGATCAAACAAAAACATAACATAATCAAACAAACAAATAGCACAAAACCCACTGTCTCTGTAGCTTACAAAAAGCATGACACTGAAGATGTCAAGACGGCTGCCACACAAGCACCCAAAGACAAAAGACTTAGTCCTAACCTTACCGTTAGTTTTTGCTAGGTTTATACATGCAAGTATCCGCGTCCCAGTGTAGAAGCCCTGGACACCCCATTAAAGGCAGATAGGAGCGGGTATCAGGCTCACCTCACCGTAGCCCAAGACGCCTTGCAATTGCCACACCCCCACGGGCATTCAGCAGTAGTCAATATTAAGCAATGAGTGTAAACTTGACTTAGCCATAGCAAATTTAGGGTCGGTAAATCCTGTGCCAGCCACCGCGGTCATACAGGAGACCCAAATTAACTTTATAACGGCGTAAAGAGTGGTCACATGCTATCCAAGTAACTAAGACTAAAAAGCAACTAAGCTGTCACAAGCCCATGATGCTGATAAGGCCGCTTTCTCAAAGAAAATCTTAGAACAATGATTAATTGAACTCCACGAAAGCCAGGGCCCAAACTGGGATTAGATACCCCACTATGCTTGGCCCTAAATCTTGATGCTTAAACCTACCCAAGCATCCACCCGAGAACTACGAGCACCAATGCTTAAAACTCTAAGGACTTGGCGGTGTTCCAAACCCACCTAGAGGAGCCTGTTCTGAAATCGATGATCCACGCTACACCTAACGATTTTTTGCCAAAACAGCCTACATACCGCCGTCGCCAGCCCACCTCCCCTGACAGCACAACAGTGGGCGCAATAGTCTAACCCGCTAACAAGACAGGTCAAGGTATAGCCTATGGAATGGTAGTAATGAGCTACATTTTCTAGTATAGAACATACGACAAAGGGACATGAAAATGTCCCTGGAAGGCGGATTTAGCAGTAAAGTGGGACAATCGAGCCCTCTTTAAGCCGGCTCTGGAACATGTACATACCGCCCGTCGCCCTCCTCATAGGCGCCCTTTCCCTCATAAATTAATAAGCTATCCAGCCAAAGACGAGGTAAGTCGTAACAAGGTAAGTGTACCGCAAGGTGTACTTAGATTAACAAGACGTAGCTTAACCCAAAGCATTCAGCTTATTAAGGTTGCAGATTGCCTCGGAAAGAGCCGTGTCCTTGGAATGTGCAGCAAATCCTCTTTCTTTGCAAACCGCGGTTAGTGTGCAGTGCAGGTACGCTCTCCCCTTGCCAACTGGAGTGGGAAAGCTTTTCGCTAAGCTAGAGATGACTAGAGAAGCAGAAGCGCGGCTCCGGAGCTATCCGGAGGAAAGTGCTGCTTCCCGGCGTCTTTCGGCTTGAAGCGGCGCTCCGGAGCGCTGCGCTGCCGCTCTACTGAGCTGTGCGCGAATTAGCCGCTTCTTCGCCTCCGAGAAGCAGAGATCGCGGTTGCTTGGAAGAGGCGAAGAACGAAGCCGCAAAGAAGCGGGCTTGTGTGCCAAGCCTTCCGACTGCTGGAGGACGGTGGCTGCCGCTCTCCTGCCTCTTGAATTCACTCTCGGCAAGCGAATGGAAAGCGTTCCAGGACAACTTGCCTGGGTTTTGACTTGGTCCTGATGCGTCCCACCTTGGCAAGTCTTGCTCGTCGCCAGAGGCTCCGAGATGCACAGAAGACGGTGGCAGCTGCTGAAAAGAAGGGCAGCGGTGAGTTTGTCGACAAGCAAGAACATAGGCAGCTGCCTGTGCTTGGGAAGGAGCAGCTGCCTGGTTTTGGCAATTGCCTTCACAGCGCCCAGAAGCCCGGTGCTCTGCTGCTTTGTTTTTCGCAGTCAGTCAATTGCACACTAGTCAAGCTGAGCCAGGCTCTTCAGCTTTGCTGCTTTTGAGCATCTGTGCTCCACTTATGCTCTGTGACATCTCTGCAGGTTGTTTGCCTCGGCCAGGCTGGAAAGTGCCCGCTAGTACCTAGAGCTGGGCAGGAGAGGGCAGAGAGCACTTCCATCTGACAGCAGGTTGCAGATTGCCTCGGAAAGAGCCGTGTCCTTGGAATGTGCAGCAAATCCTCTTTCTTTGCAAACCGCGGTTAGTGTGCAGTGCAGGTACGCTCTCCCCTTGCCAACTGGAGTGGGAAAGCTTTTCGCTAAGCTAGAGATGACTAGAGAAGCAGAAGCGCGGCTCCGGAGCTATCCGGAGGAAAGTGCCGCTTCCCGGCGTCTTTCGGCTTGAAGCGGCGCTCCGGAGCGCTGCGCTGCCGCTCTACTGAGCTGTGCGCGAATTAGCCGCTTCTTCGCCTCCGAGAAGCAGAGATCGCGGTTGCTTGGAAGAGGCGAAGAACGAAGCCGCAAAGAAGCGGGCTTGTGTGCGAAGCCTTCCGACTGCCGGAGGACGGTGGCTGCCGCTCTCCTGCCTCTTGAATTCACTCTCGGCAAGCGAATGGAAAGCGTTCCAGGACAACTTGCCTGGGTTTTGACTTGGTCCTGATGCGTCCCACCTTGGCAAGTCTTGCTCGTCGCCAGAGGCTCCGAGATGCACAGAAGACGGTGGCAGCTGCTGAAAAGAAGGGCAGCGGTGAGTTTGTCGACAAGCAAGAACATAGGCAGCTGCCTGTGCTTGGGAAGGAGCAGCTGCCTGGTTTTGGCAATTGCCTTCACAGCGCCCAGAAGCCCGGTGCTCTGCTGCTTTGTTTTTCGCAGTCAGTCAATTGCACACTAGTGAAGCTGAGCCAGGCTCTTCAGCTTTGCTGCTTTTGAGCATCTGTGCTCCACTTATGCTCGGTGACATCTCTGGAGGTTGTTTGCCTCGGCCAGGCTGGAAAGTGCCCGCTAGTACCTAGAGCTGGGCAGGAGAGGGCAGAGAGCACTTCCATCTGACAGCAGGTTGCAGATTGCCTCGGAAAGAGCCGTGTCCTTGGAATGTGCAGCAAATCCTCTTTCTTTGCAAACCGCGGTTAGTGTGCAGTGCAGGTACGCTCTCCCCTTGCCAAATGGAGTGGGAAAGCTTTTCGCTAAGCTAGAGATGACTAGAGAAGCAGAAGCGCGGCTCCGGAGCTATCCGGAGGAAAGTGCCGCTTCCCGGCGTCTTTCGGCTTGAAGCGGCTTGAAGCGGCGCTCCGGAGCGCTGCGCTGCCGCTCTACTGAGCTGTGCGCGAATTAGCCGCTTCTTCGCCTCCGAGAAGCAGAGATCGCGGTTGCTTGGAAGAGGCGAAGAACGAAGCCGCAAAGAAGCGGGCTTGTGTGCCAAGCCTTCCGACTGCTGGAGGACGGTGGCTGCCGCTCTCCTGCCTCTTGAATTCACTCTCGGCAAGCGAAAGGAAAGCGTTCCAGGACAACTTGCCTGGGTTTTGACTTGGTCCTGATGCCTCCCACCTTGGCAAGTCTTGCTCGTCGCCAGAGGCTCCGAGATGCACAGAAGACGGTGGCAGCTGCTGAAAAGAAGGGCAGCAGTGAGTTTGTCGACAAGCAAGAACATAGGCAGCTGCCTGTGCTTGGGAAGGAGCAGCTGCCTGGTTTTGGCAATTGCCTTCACAGCGCCCAGAAGCCCGGTGCTCTGCTGCTTTGTTTTTCGCAGTCAGTCAATTGCACACTAGTGAAGTTGAGCCAGGCTCTTCAGCTTTGCTGCTTTTGAGCATCTGTGCTCCACTTATGCTCTGTGACATCTCTGGAGGTTGTTTGCCTCGGCCAGGCTGGAAAGTGCCCGCTAGTACCTAGAGCTGGGCAGGAGAGGGCAGAGAGCACTTCCATCTGACAGCAGGTTGCAGATTGCCTCGGAAAGAGCCGTGTCCTTGGAATGTGCAGCAAATCCTCTTTCTTTGCAAACCGCGGTTAGTGTGCAGTGCAGGTACGCTCTCCCCTTGCCAAATGGAGTGGGAAAGCTTTTCGCTAAGCTAGAGATGACTAGAGAAGCAGAAGCGCGGCTCCGGAGCTATCCGGAGGAAAGTGCCGCTTCCCGGCGTCTTTCGGCTTGAAGCGGCGCTCCGGAGCGCTGCGCTGCCGCTCTACTGAGCTGTGCGCGAATTAGCCGCTTCTTCGCCTCCGAGAAGCAGAGATCGCGGTTGCTTGGAAGAGGCGAAGAACGAAGCCGCAAAGAAGCGGGCTTGTGTGCCAAGCCTTCCGACTGCTGGAGGACGGTGGCTGCCGCTCTCCTGCCTCTTGAATTCACTCTCGGCAAGCGAATGGAAAGCGTTCCAGGACAACTTGCCTGGGTTTTGACTTGGTCCTGATGCGTCCCACCTTGGCAAGTCTTGCTCGTCGCCAGAGGCTCCGAGATGCACAGAAGACGGTGGCAGCTGCTGAAAAGAAGGGCAGCAGTGAGTTTGTCGACAAGCAAGAACATAGGCAGCTGCCTGTGCTTGGGAAGGAGCAGCTGCCTGGTTTTGGCAATTGCCTTCACAGCGCCCAGAAGCCCGGTGCTCTGCTGCTTTGTTTTTCGCAGTCAGTCAATTGCACACTAGTGAAGTTGAGCCAGGCTCTTCAGCTTTGCTGCTTTTGAGCATCTGTGCTCCACTTATGCTCTGTGACATCTCTGGAGGTTGTTTGCCTCGGCCAGGCTGGAAAGTGCCCGCTAGTACCTAGAGCTGGGCAGGAGAGGGCAGAGAGCACTTCCATCTGACAGCAGGTTGCAGATTGCCTCGGAAAGAGCCGTGTCCTTGGAATGTGCAGCAAATCCTCTTTCTTTGCAAACCGCGGTTAGTGTGCAGTGCAGGTACGCTCTCCCCTTGCCAAATGGAGTGGGAAAGCTTTTCGCTAAGCTAGAGATGACTAGAGAGGCAGAAGCGCGGCTCCGGAGCTATCCGGAGGAAAGTGCCGCTTCCCGGCGTCTTTCGGCTTGAAGCGGCGCTCCGGAGCGCTGCGCTGCCGCTCTACTGAGCTGTGCGCGAATTAGCCGCTTCTTCGCCTCCGAGAAGCAGAGATCGCGGTTGCTTGGAAGAGGCGAAGAACGAAGCCGCAAAGAAGCGGGCTTGTGTGCCAAGCCTTCCGACTGCTGGAGGACGGTGGCTGCCGCTCTCCTGCCTCTTGAATTCACTCTCGGCAAGCGAATGGAAAGCGTTCCAGGACAACTTGCCTGGGTTTTGACTTGGTCCTGATGCCTCCCACCTTGGCAAGTCTTGCTCGTCGCCAGAGGCTCCGAGATGCACAGAAGACGGTGGCAGCTGCTGAAAAGAAGGGCAGCGGTGAGTTTGTCGACAAGCAAGAACATAGGCAGCTGCCTGTGCTTGGGAAGGAGCAGCTGCCTGGTTTTGGCAATTGCCTTCACAGCGCCCAGAAGCCCGGTGCTCTGCTGCTTTGTTTTTCGCAGTCAGTCAATTGCACACTAGTCAAGCTGAGCCAGGCTCTTCAGCTTTGCTGCTTTTGAGCATCTGTGCTCCACTTATGCTCTGTGACATCTCTGGAGGTTGTTTGCCTCGGCCAGGCTGGAAAGTGCCCGCTAGTACCTAGAGCTGGGCAGGAGAGGGCAGAGAGCACTTCCATCTGACAGCAGGTTGCAGATTGCCTCGGAAAGAGCCGTGTCCTTGGAATGTGCAGCAAATCCTCTTTCTTTGCAAACCGCGGTTAGTGTGCAGTGCAGGTACGCTCTCCCCTTGCCAACTGGAGTGGGAAAGCTTTTCGCTAAGCTAGAGATGACTAGAGAAGCAGAAGCGCGGCTCCGGAGCTATCCGGAGGAAAGTGCCGCTTCCCGGCGTCTTTCGGCTTGAAGCGGCGCTCCGGAGCGCTGCGCTGCCGCTCTACTGAGCTGTGCGCGAATTAGCCGCTTCTTCGCCTCCGAGAAGCAGAGATCGCGGTTGCTTGGAAGAGGCGAAGAACGAAGCCGCAAAGAAGCGGGCTTGTGTGCGAAGCCTTCCGACTGCCGGAGGACGGTGGCTGCCGCTCTCCTGCCTCTTGAATTCACTCTCGGCAAGCGAATGGAAAGCGTTCCAGGACAACTTGCCTGGGTTTTGACTTGGTCCTGATGCGTCCCACCTTGGCAAGTCTTGCTCGTCGCCAGAGGCTCCGAGATGCACAGAAGACGGTGGCAGCTGCTGAAAAGAAGGGCAGCGGTGAGTTTGTCGACAAGCAAGAACATAGGCAGCTGCCTGTGCTTGGGAAGGAGCAGCTGCCTGGTTTTGGCAATTGCCTTCACAGCGCCCAGAAGCCCGGTGCTCTGCTGCTTTGTTTTTCGCAGTCAGTCAATTGCACACTAGTGAAGCTGAGCCAGGCTCTTCAGCTTTGCTGCTTTTGAGCATCTGTGCTCCACTTATGCTCTGTGACATCTCTGGAGGTTGTTTGCCTCGGCCAGGCTGGAAAGTGCCCGCTAGTACCTAGAGCTGGGCAGGAGAGGGCAGAGAGCACTTCCATCTGACAGCAGGTTGCAGATTGCCTCGGAAAGAGCCGTGTCCTTGGAATGTGCAGCAAATCCTCTTTCTTTGCAAACCGCGGTTAGTGTGCAGTGCAGGTACGCTCTCCCCTTGCCAAATGGAGTGGGAAAGCTTTTCGCTAAGCTAGAGATGACTAGAGAAGCAGAAGCGCGGCTCCGGAGCTATCCGGAGGAAAGTGCCGCTTCCCGGCGTCTTTCGGCTTGAAGCGGCGCTCCGGAGCGCTGCGCTGCCGCTCTACTGAGCTGTGCGCGAATTAGCCGCTTCTTCGCCTCCGAGAAGCAGAGATCGCGGTTGCTTGGAAGAGGCGAAGAACGAAGCCGCAAAGAAGCGGGCTTGTGTGCCAAGCCTTCCGACTGCTGGAGGACGGTGGCTGCCGCTCTCCTGCCTCTTGAATTCACTCTCGGCAAGCGAATGGAAAGCGTTCCAGGACAACTTGCCTGGGTTTTGACTTGGTCCTGATGCCTCCCACCTTGGCAAGTCTTGCTCGTCGCCAGAGGCTCCGAGATGCACAGAAGACGGTGGCAGCTGCTGAAAAGAAGGGCAGCAGTGAGTTTGTCGACAAGCAAGAACATAGGCAGCTGCCTGTGCTTGGGAAGGAGCAGCTGCCTGGTTTTGGCAATTGCCTTCACAGCGCCCAGAAGCCCGGTGCTCTGCTGCTTTGTTTTTCGCAGTCAGTCAATTGCACACTAGTGAAGTTGAGCCAGGCTCTTCAGCTTTGCTGCTTTTGAGCATCTGTGCTCCACTTATGCTCTGTGACATCTCTGGAGGTTGTTTGCCTCGGCCAGGCTGGCAAGTGCCCGCTAGTACCTAGAGCTGGGCAGGAGAGGGCAGAGAGCACTTCCATCTGACAGCAGGTTGCAGATTGCCTCGGAAAGAGCCGTGTCCTTGGAATGTGCAGCAAATCCTCTTTCTTTGCAAACCGCGGTTAGTGTGCAGTGCAGGTACGCTCTCCCCTTGCCAAATGGAGTGGGAAAGCTTTTCGCTAAGCTAGAGATGACTAGAGAGGCAGAAGCGCGGCTCCGGAGCTATCCGGAGGAAAGTGCCGCTTCCCGGCGTCTTTCGGCTTGAAGCGGCGCTCCGGAGCGCTGCGCTGCCGCTCTACTGAGCTGTGCGCGAATTAGCCGCTTCTTCGCCTCCGAGAAGCAGAGATCGCGGTTGCTTGGAAGAGGCGAAGAACGAAGCCGCAAAGAAGCGGGCTTGTGTGCCAAGCCTTCCGACTGCTGGAGGACGGTGGCTGCCGCTCTCCTGCCTCTTGAATTCACTCTCGGCAAGCGAATGGAAAGCGTTCCAGGACAACTTGCCTGGGTTTTGACTTGGTCCTGATGCCTCCCACCTTGGCAAGTCTTGCTCGTCGCCAGAGGCTCCGAGATGCACAGAAGACGGTGGCAGCTGCTGAAAAGAAGGGCAGCAGTGAGTTTGTCGACAAGCAAGAACATAGGCAGCTGCCTGTGCTTGGGAAGGAGCAGCTGCCTGGTTTTGGCAATTGCCTTCACAGCGCCCAGAAGCCCGGTGCTCTGCTGCTTTGTTTTTCGCAGTCAGTCAATTGCACACTAGTGAAGTTGAGCCAGGCTCTTCAGCTTTGCTGCTTTTGAGCATCTGTGCTCCACTTATGCTCTGTGACATCTCTGGAGGTTGTTTGCCTCGGCCAGGCTGGAAAGTGCCCGCTAGTACCTAGAGCTGGGCAGGAGAGGGCAGAGAGCACTTCCATCTGACAGCAGGTTGCAGATTGCCTCGGAAAGAGCCGTGTCCTTGGAATGTGCAGCAAATCCTCTTTCTTTGCAAACCGCGGTTAGTGTGCAGTGCAGGTACGCTCTCCCCTTGCCAAATGGAGTGGGAAAGCTTTTCGCTAAGCTAGAGATGACTAGAGAGGCAGAAGCGCGGCTCCGGAGCTATCCGGAGGAAAGTGCCGCTTCCCGGCGTCTTTCGGCTTGAAGCGGCGCTCCGGAGCGCTGCGCTGCCGCTCTACTGAGCTGTGCGCGAATTAGCCGCTTCTTCGCCTCCGAGAAGCAGAGATCGCGGTTGCTTGGAAGAGGCGAAGAACGAAGCCGCAAAGAAGCGGGCTTGTGTGCCAAGCCTTCCGACTGCTGGAGGACGGTGGCTGCCGCTCTCCTGCCTCTTGAATTCACTCTCGGCAAGCGAATGGAAAGCGTTCCAGGACAACTTGCCTGGGTTTTGACTTGGTCCTGATGCCTCCCACCTTGGCAAGTCTTGCTCGTCGCCAGAGGCTCCGAGATGCACAGAAGACGGTGGCAGCTGCTGAAAAGAAGGGCAGCGGTGAGTTTGTCGACAAGCAAGAACATAGGCAGCTGCCTGTGCTTGGGAAGGAGCAGCTGCCTGGTTTTGGCAATTGCCTTCACAGCGCCCAGAAGCCCGGTGCTCTGCTGCTTTGTTTTTCGCAGTCAGTCAATTGCACACTAGTGAAGCTGAGCCAGGCTCTTCAGCTTTGCTGCTTTTGAGCATCTGTGCTCCACTTATGCTCTGTGACATCTCTGGAGGTTGTTTGCCTCGGCCAGGCTGGAAAGTGCCCGCTAGTACCTAGAGCTGGGCAGGAGAGGGCAGAGAGCACTTCCATCTGACAGCAGGTTGCAGATTGCCTCGGAAAGAGCCGTGTCCTTGGAATGTGCAGCAAATCCTCTTTCTTTGCAAACCGCGGTTAGTGTGCAGTGCAGGTACGCTCTCCCCTTGCCAAATGGAGTGGGAAAGCTTTTCGCTAAGCTAGAGATGACTAGAGAAGCAGAAGCGCGGCTCCGGAGCTATCCGGAGGAAAGTGCCGCTTCCCGGCGTCTTTCGGCTTGAAGCGGCGCTCCGGAGCGCTGCGCTGCCGCTCTACTGAGCTGTGCGCGAATTAGCCGCTTCTTCGCCTCCGAGAAGCAGAGATCGCGGTTGCTTGGAAGAGGCGAAGAACGAAGCTGCAAAGAAGCGGGCTTGTGTGCCAAGCCTTCCGACTGCTGGAGGACGGTGGCTGCCGCTCTCCTGCCTCTTGAATTCACTCTCGGCAAGCGAATGGAAAGCGTTCCAGGACAACTTGCCTGGGTTTTGACTTGGTCCTGATGCGTCCCACCTTGGCAAGTCTTGCTCGTCGCCAGAGGCTCCGAGATGCACAGAAGACGGTGGCAGCTGCTGAAAAGAAGGGCAGCAGTGAGTTTGTCGACAAGCAAGAACATAGGCAGCTGCCTGTGCTTGGGAAGGAGCAGCTGCCTGGTTTTGGCAATTGCCTTCACAGCGCCCAGAAGCCCGGTGCTCTGCTGCTTTGTTTTTCGCAGTCAGTCAATTGCACACTAGTGAAGTTGAGCCAGGCTCTTCAGCTTTGCTGCTTTTGAGCATCTGTGCTCCACTTATGCTCTGTGACATCTCTGGAGGTTGTTTGCCTCGGCCAGGCTGGAAAGTGCCCGCTAGTACCTAGAGCTGGGCAGGAGAGGGCAGAGAGCACTTCCATCTGACAGCAGGTTGCAGATTGCCTCGGAAAGAGCCGTGTCCTTGGAATGTGCAGCAAATCCTCTTTCTTTGCAAACCGCGGTTAGTGTGCAGTGCAGGTACGCTCTCCCCTTGCCAAATGGAGTGGGAAAGCTTTTCGCTAAGCTAGAGATGACTAGAGAGGCAGAAGCGCGGCTCCGGAGCTATCCGGAGGAAAGTGCCGCTTCCCGGCGTCTTTCGGCTTGAAGCGGCGCTCCGGAGCGCTGCGCTGCCGCTCTACTGAGCTGTGCGCGAATTAGCCGCTTCTTCGCCTCCGAGAAGCAGAGATCGCGGTTGCTTGGAAGAGGCGAAGAACGAAGCCGCAAAGAAGCGGGCTTGTGTGCCAAGCCTTCCGACTGCTGGAGGACGGTGGCTGCCGCTCTCCTGCCTCTTGAATTCACTCTCGGCAAGCGAATGGAAAGCGTTCCAGGACAACTTGCCTGGGTTTTGACTTGGTCCTGATGCGTCCCACCTTGGCAAGTCTTGCTCGTCGCCAGAGGCTCCGAGATGCACAGAAGACGGTGGCAGCTGCTGAAAAGAAGGGCAGCAGTGAGTTTGTCGACAAGCAAGAACATAGGCAGCTGCCTGTGCTTGGGAAGGAGCAGCTGCCTGGTTTTGGCAATTGCCTTCACAGCGCCCAGAAGCCCGGTGCTCTGCTGCTTTGTTTTTCGCAGTCAGTCAATTGCACACTAGTGAAGTTGAGCCAGGCTCTTCAGCTTTGCTGCTTTTGAGCATCTGTGCTCCACTTATGCTCTGTGACATCTCTGGAGGTTGTTTGCCTTGGCCAGGCTGGAAAGTGCCCGCTAGTACCTAGAGCTGGGCAGGAGAGGGCAGAGAGCACTTCCATCTGACAGCAGGTTGCAGATTGCCTCGGAAAGAGCCGTGTCCTTGGAATGTGCAGCAAATCCTCTTTCTTTGCAAACCGCGGTTAGTGTGCAGTGCAGGTACGCTCTCCCCTTGCCAAATGGAGTGGGAAAGCTTTTCGCTAAGCTAGAGATGACTAGAGAAGCAGAAGCGCGGCTCCGGAGCTATCCGGAGGAAAGTGCCGCTTCCCGGCGTCTTTCGGCTTGAAGCGGCGCTCCGGAGCGCTGCGCTGCCGCTCTACTGAGCTGTGCGCGAATTAGCCGCTTCTTCGCCTCCGAGAAGCAGAGATCGCGGTTGCTTGGAAGAGGCGAAGAACGAAGCCGCAAAGAAGCGGGCTTGTGTGCCAAGCCTTCCGACTGCTGGAGGACGGTGGCTGCCGCTCTCCTGCCTCTTGAATTCACTCTCGGCAAGCGAATGGAAAGCGTTCCAGGACAACTTGCCTGGGTTTTGACTTGGTCCTGATGCGTCCCACCTTGGCAAGTCTTGCTCGTCGCCAGAGGCTCCGAGATGCACAGAAGACGGTGGCAGCTGCTGAAAAGAAGGGCAGCAGTGAGTTTGTCGACAAGCAAGAACATAGGCAGCTGCCTGTGCTTGGGAAGGAGCAGCTGCCTGGTTTTGGCAATTGCCTTCACAGCGCCCAGAAGCCCGGTGCTCTGCTGCTTTGTTTTTCGCAGTCAGTCAATTGCACACTAGTGAAGTTGAGCCAGGCTCTTCAGCTTTGCTGCTTTTGAGCATCTGTGCTCCACTTATGCTCTGTGACATCTCTGGAGGTTGTTTGCCTCGGCCAGGCTGGAAAGTGCCCGCTAGTACCTAGAGCTGGGCAGGAGAGGGCAGAGAGCACTTCCATCTGACAGCAGGTTGCAGATTGCCTCGGAAAGAGCCGTGTCCTTGGAATGTGCAGCAAATCCTCTTTCTTTGCAAACCGCGGTTAGTGTGCAGTGCAGGTACGCTCTCCCCTTGCCAAATGGAGTGGGAAAGCTTTTCGCTAAGCTAGAGATGACTAGAGAAGCAGAAGCGCGGCTCCGGAGCTATCCGGAGGAAAGTGCCGCTTCCCGGCGTCTTTCGGCTTGAAGCGGCGCTCCGGAGCGCTGCGCTGCCGCTCTACTGAGCTGTGCGCGAATTAGCCGCTTCTTCGCCTCCGAGAAGCAGAGATCGCGGTTGCTTGGAAGAGGCGAAGAACGAAGCCGCAAAGAAGCGGGCTTGTGTGCCAAGCCTTCCGACTGCTGGAGGACGGTGGCTGCCGCTCTCCTGCCTCTTGAATTCACTCTCGGCAAGCGAATGGAAAGCGTTCCAGGACAACTTGCCTGGGTTTTGACTTGGTCCTGATGCGTCCCACCTTGGCAAGTCTTGCTCGTCGCCAGAGGCTCCGAGATGCACAGAAGACGGTGGCAGCTGCTGAAAAGAAGGGCAGCAGTGAGTTTGTCGACAAGCAAGAACATAGGCAGCTGCCTGTGCTTGGGAAGGAGCAGCTGCCTGGTTTTGGCAATTGCCTTCACAGCGCCCAGAAGCCCGGTGCTCTGCTGCTTTGTTTTTCGCAGTCAGTCAATTGCACACTAGTGAAGTTGAGCCAGGCTCTTCAGCTTTGCTGCTTTTGAGCATCTGTGCTCCACTTATGCTCTGTGACATCTCTGGAGGTTGTTTGCCTCGGCCAGGCTGGAAAGTGCCCGCTAGTACCTAGAGCTGGGCAGGAGAGGGCAGAGAGCACTTCCATCTGACAGCAGGTTGCAGATTGCCTCGGAAAGAGCCGTGTCCTTGGAATGTGCAGCAAATCCTCTTTCTTTGCAAACCGCGGTTAGTGTGCAGTGCAGGTACGCTCTCCCCTTGCCAAATGGAGTGGGAAAGCTTTTCGCTAAGCTAGAGATGACTAGAGAAGCAGAAGCGCGGCTCCGGAGCTATCCGGAGGAAAGTGCCGCTTCCCGGCGTCTTTCGGCTTGAAGCGGCGCTCCGGAGCGCTGCGCTGCCGCTCTACTGAGCTGTGCGCGAATTAGCCGCTTCTTCGCCTCCGAGAAGCAGAGATCGCGGTTGCTTGGAAGAGGCGAAGAACGAAGCCGCAAAGAAGCGGGCTTGTGTGCCAAGCCTTCCGACTGCTGGAGGACGGTGGCTGCCGCTCTCCTGCCTCTTGAATTCACTCTCGGCAAGCGAATGGAAAGCGTTCCAGGACAACTTGCCTGGGTTTTGACTTGGTCCTGATGCCTCCCACCTTGGCAAGTCTTGCTCGTCGCCAGAGGCTCCGAGATGCACAGAAGACGGTGGCAGCTGCTGAAAAGAAGGGCAGCGGTGAGTTTGTCGACAAGCAAGAACATAGGCAGCTGCCTGTGCTTGGGAAGGAGCAGCTGCCTGGTTTTGGCAATTGCCTTCACAGCGCCCAGAAGCCCGGTGCTCTGCTGCTTTGTTTTTCGCAGTCAGTCAATTGCACACTAGTGAAGTTGAGCCAGGCTCTTCAGCTTTGCTGCTTTTGAGCATCTGTGCTCCACTTATGCTCTGTGACATCTCTGGAGGTTGTTTGCCTCGGCCAGGCTGGCAAGTGCCCGCTAGTACCTAGAGCTGGGCAGGAGAGGGCAGAGAGCACTTCCATCTGACAGCAGGTTGCAGATTGCCTCGGAAAGAGCCGTGTCCTTGGAATGTGCAGCAAATCCTCTTTCTTTGCAAACCGCGGTTAGTGTGCAGTGCAGGTACGCTCTCCCCTTGCCAAATGGAGTGGGAAAGCTTTTCGCTAAGCTAGAGATGACTAGAGAAGCAGAAGCGCGGCTCCGGAGCTATCCGGAGGAAAGTGCCGCTTCCCGGCGTCTTTCGGCTTGAAGCGGCGCTCCGGAGCGCTGCGCTGCCGCTCTACTGAGCTGTGCGCGAATTAGCCGCTTCTTCGCCTCCGAGAAGCAGAGATCGCGGTTGCTTGGAAGAGGCGAAGAACGAAGCCGCAAAGAAGCGGGCTTGTGTGCCAAGCCTTCCGACTGCTGGAGGACGGTGGCTGCCGCTCTCCTGCCTCTTGAATTCACTCTCGGCAAGCGAATGGAAAGCGTTCCAGGACAACTTGCCTGGGTTTTGACTTGGTCCTGATGCCTCCCACCTTGGCAAGTCTTGCTCGTCGCCAGAGGCTCCGAGATGCACAGAAGACGGTGGCAGCTGCTGAAAAGAAGGGCAGCAGTGAGTTTGTCGACAAGCAAGAACATAGGCAGCTGCCTGTGCTTGGGAAGGAGCAGCTGCCTGGTTTTGGCAATTGCCTTCACAGCGCCCAGAAGCCCGGTGCTCTGCTGCTTTGTTTTTCGCAGTCAGTCAATTGCACACTAGTGAAGTTGAGCCAGGCTCTTCAGCTTTGCTGCTTTTGAGCATCTGTGCTCCACTTATGCTCTGTGACATCTCTGGAGGTTGTTTGCCTCGGCCAGGCTGGAAAGTGCCCGCTAGTACCTAGAGCTGGGCAGGAGAGGGCAGAGAGCACTTCCATCTGACAGCAGGTTGCAGATTGCCTCGGAAAGAGCCGTGTCCTTGGAATGTGCAGCAAATCCTCTTTCTTTGCAAACCGCGGTTAGTGTGCAGTGCAGGTACGCTCTCCCCTTGCCAACTGGAGTGGGAAAGCTTTTCGCTAAGCTAGAGATGACTAGAGAAGCAGAAGCGCGGCTCCGGAGCTATCCGGAGGAAAGTGCCGCTTCCCGGCGTCTTTCGGCTTGAAGCGGCGCTCCGGAGCGCTGCGCTGCCGCTCTACTGAGCTGTGCGCGAATTAGCCGCTTCTTCGCCTCCGAGAAGCAGAGATCGCGGTTGCTTGGAAGAGGCGAAGAACGAAGCCGCAAAGAAGCGGGCTTGTGTGCCAAGCCTTCCGACTGCTGGAGGACGGTGGCTGCCGCTCTCCTGCCTCTTGAATTCACTCTCGGCAAGCGAATGGAAAGCGTTCCAGGACAACTTGCCTGGGTTTTGACTTGGTCCTGATGCCTCCCACCTTGGCAAGTCTTGCTCGTCGCCAGAGGCTCCGAGATGCACAGAAGACGGTGGCAGCTGCTGAAAAGAAGGGCAGCAGTGAGTTTGTCGACAAGCAAGAACATAGGCAGCTGCCTGTGCTTGGGAAGGAGCAGCTGCCTGGTTTTGGCAATTGCCTTCACAGCGCCCAGAAGCCCGGTGCTCTGCTGCTTTGTTTTTCGCAGTCAGTCAATTGCACACTAGTGAAGTTGAGCCAGGCTCTTCAGCTTTGCTGCTTTTGAGCATCTGTGCTCCACTTATGCTCTGTGACATCTCTGGAGGTTGTTTGCCTCGGCCAGGCTGGAAAGTGCCCGCTAGTACCTAGAGCTGGGCAGGAGAGGGCAGAGAGCACTTCCATCTGACAGCAGGTTGCAGATTGCCTCGGAAAGAGCCGTGTCCTTGGAATGTGCAGCAAATCCTCTTTCTTTGCAAACCGCGGTTAGTGTGCAGTGCAGGTACGCTCTCCCCTTGCCAAATGGAGTGGGAAAGCTTTTCGCTAAGCTAGAGATGACTAGAGAAGCAGAAGCGCGGCTCCGGAGCTATCCGGAGGAAAGTGCCGCTTCCCGGCGTCTTTCGGCTTGAAGCGGCGCTCCGGAGCGCTGCGCTGCCGCTCTACTGAGCTGTGCGCGAATTAGCCGCTTCTTCGCCTCCGAGAAGCAGAGATCGCGGTTGCTTGGAAGAGGCGAAGAACGAAGCCGCAAAGAAGCGGGCTTGTGTGCCAAGCCTTCCGACTGCTGGAGGACGGTGGCTGCCGCTCTCCTGCCTCTTGAATTCACTCTCGGCAAGCGAATGGAAAGCGTTCCAGGACAACTTGCCTGGGTTTTGACTTGGTCCTGATGCGTCCCACCTTGGCAAGTCTTGCTCGTCGCCAGAGGCTCCGAGATGCACAGAAGACGGTGGCAGCTGCTGAAAAGAAGGGCAGCAGTGAGTTTGTCGACAAGCAAGAACATAGGCAGCTGCCTGTGCTTGGGAAGGAGCAGCTGCCTGGTTTTGGCAATTGCCTTCACAGCGCCCAGAAGCCCGGTGCTCTGCTGCTTTGTTTTTCGCAGTCAGTCAATTGCACACTAGTGAAGTTGAGCCAGGCTCTTCAGCTTTGCTGCTTTTGAGCATCTGTGCTCCACTTATGCTCTGTGACATCTCTGGAGGTTGTTTGCCTCGGCCAGGCTGGAAAGTGCCCGCTAGTACCTAGAGCTGGGCAGGAGAGGGCAGAGAGCACTTCCATCTGACAGCAGGTTGCAGATTGCCTCGGAAAGAGCCGTGTCCTTGGAATGTGCAGCAAATCCTCTTTCTTTGCAAACCGCGGTTAGTGTGCAGTGCAGGTACGCTCTCCCCTTGCCAAATGGAGTGGGAAAGCTTTTCGCTAAGCTAGAGATGACTAGAGAAGCAGAAGCGCGGCTCCGGAGCTATCCGGAGGAAAGTGCCGCTTCCCGGCGTCTTTCGGCTTGAAGCGGCGCTCCGGAGCGCTGCGCTGCCGCTCTACTGAGCTGTGCGCGAATTAGCCGCTTCTTCGCCTCCGAGAAGCAGAGATCGCGGTTGCTTGGAAGAGGCGAAGAACGAAGCCGCAAAGAAGCGGGCTTGTGTGCCAAGCCTTCCGACTGCTGGAGGACGGTGGCTGCCGCTCTCCTGCCTCTTGAATTCACTCTCGGCAAGCGAATGGAAAGCGTTCCAGGACAACTTGCCTGGGTTTTGACTTGGTCCTGATGCCTCCCACCTTGGCAAGTCTTGCTCGTCGCCAGAGGCTCCGAGATGCACAGAAGACGGTGGCAGCTGCTGAAAAGAAGGGCAGCAGTGAGTTTGTCGACAAGCAAGAACATAGGCAGCTGCCTGTGCTTGGGAAGGAGCAGCTGCCTGGTTTTGGCAATTGCCTTCACAGCGCCCAGAAGCCCGGTGCTCTGCTGCTTTGTTTTTCGCAGTCAGTCAATTGCACACTAGTGAAGTTGAGCCAGGCTCTTCAGCTTTGCTGCTTTTGAGCATCTGTGCTCCACTTATGCTCTGTGACATCTCTGGAGGTTGTTTGCCTCGGCCAGGCTGGAAAGTGCCCGCTAGTACCTAGAGCTGGGCAGGAGAGGGCAGAGAGCACTTCCATCTGACAGCAGGTTGCAGATTGCCTCGGAAAGAGCCGTGTCCTTGGAATGTGCAGCAAATCCTCTTTCTTTGCAAACCGCGGTTAGTGTGCAGTGCAGGTACGCTCTCCCCCTTGCCAAATGGAGTGGGAAAGCTTTTCGCTAAGCTAGAGATGACTAGAGAAGCAGAAGCGCGGCTCCGGAGCTATCCGGAGGAAAGTGCCGCTTCCCGGCGTCTTTCGGCTTGAAGCGGCGCTCCGGAGCGCTGCGCTGCCGCTCTACTGAGCTGTGCGCGAATTAGCCGCTTCTTCGCCTCCGAGAAGCAGAGATCGCGGTTGCTTGGAAGAGGCGAAGAACGAAGCCGCAAAGAAGCGGGCTTGTGTGCCAAGCCTTCCGACTGCTGGAGGACGGTGGCTGCCGCTCTCCTGCCTCTTGAATTCACTCTCGGCAAGCGAATGGAAAGCGTTCCAGGACAACTTGCCTGGGTTTTGACTTGGTCCTGATGCCTCCCACCTTGGCAAGTCTTGCTCGTCGCCAGAGGCTCCGAGATGCACAGAAGACGGTGGCAGCTGCTGAAAAGAAGGGCAGCGGTGAGTTTGTCGACAAGCAAGAACATAGGCAGCTGCCTGTGCTTGGGAAGGAGCAGCTGCCTGGTTTTGGCAATTGCCTTCACAGCGCCCAGAAGCCCGGTGCTCTGCTGCTTTCTTTTTCGCAGTCAGTCAATTGCACACTAGTGAAGCTGAGCCAGGCTCTTCAGCTTTGCTGCTTTTGAGCATCTGTGCTCCACTTAGGCTCTGTGACATCTCTGGAGGTTGTTTGCCTCGGCCAGGCTGGAAAGTGCCCGCTAGTACCTAGAGCTGGGCAGGAGAGGGCAGAGAGCACTTCCATCTGACAGCAGGTTGCAGATTGCCTCGGAAAGAGCCGTGTCCTTGGAATGTGCAGCAAATCCTCTTTCTTTGCAAACCGCGGTTAGTGTGCAGTGCAGGTACGCTCTCCCCTTGCCAAATGGAGTGGGAAAGCTTTTCGCTAAGCTAGAGATGACTAGAGAAGCAGAAGCGCGGCTCCGGAGCTATCCGGAGGAAAGTGCCGCTTCCCGGCGTCTTTCGGCTTGAAGCGGCGCTCCGGAGCGCTGCGCTGCCGCTCTACTGAGCTGTGCGCGAATTAGCCGCTTCTTCGCCTCCGAGAAGCAGAGATCGCGGTTGCTTGGAAGAGGCGAAGAACGAAGCCGCAAAGAAGCGGGCTTGTGTGCCAAGCCTTCCGACTGCTGGAGGACGGTGGCTGCCGCTCTCCTGCCTCTTGAATTCACTCTCGGCAAGCGAATGGAAAGCGTTCCAGGACAACTTGCCTGGGTTTTGACTTGGTCCTGATGCCTCCCACCTTGGCAAGTCTTGCTCGTCGCCAGAGGCTCCGAGATGCACAGAAGACGGTGGCAGCTGCTGAAAAGAAGGGCAGCAGTGAGTTTGTCGACAAGCAAGAACATAGGCAGCTGCCTGTGCTTGGGAAGGAGCAGCTGCCTGGTTTTGGCAATTGCCTTCACAGCGCCCAGAAGCCCGGTGCTCTGCTGCTTTGTTTTTCGCAGTCAGTCAATTGCACACTAGTGAAGTTGAGCCAGGCTCTTCAGCTTTGCTGCTTTTGAGCATCTGTGCTCCACTTATGCTCTGTGACATCTCTGGAGGTTGTTTGCCTCGGCCAGGCTGGAAAGTGCCCGCTAGTACCTAGAGCTGGGCAGGAGAGGGCAGAGAGCACTTCCATCTGACAGCAGGTTGCAGATTGCCTCGGAAAGAGCCGTGTCCTTGGAATGTGCAGCAAATCCTCTTTCTTTGCAAACCGCGGTTAGTGTGCAGTGCAGGTACGCTCTCCCCTTGCCAAATGGAGTGGGAAAGCTTTTCGCTAAGCTAGAGATGACTAGAGAAGCAGAAGCGCGGCTCCGGAGCTATCCGGAGGAAAGTGCCGCTTCCCGGCGTCTTTCGGCTTGAAGCGGCGCTCCGGAGCGCTGCGCTGCCGCTCTACTGAGCTGTGCGCGAATTAGCCGCTTCTTCGCCTCCGAGAAGCAGAGATCGCGGTTGCTTGGAAGAGGCGAAGAACGAAGCCGCAAAGAAGCGGGCTTGTGTGCCAAGCCTTCCGACTGCTGGAGGACGGTGGCTGCCGCTCTCCTGCCTCTTGAATTCACTCTCGGCAAGCGAATGGAAAGCGTTCCAGGACAACTTGCCTGGGTTTTGACTTGGTCCTGATGCCTCCCACCTTGGCAAGTCTTGCTCGTCGCCAGAGGCTCCGAGATGCACAGAAGACGGTGGCAGCTGCTGAAAAGAAGGGCAGCAGTGAGTTTGTCGACAAGCAAGAACATAGGCAGCTGCCTGTGCTTGGGAAGGAGCAGCTGCCTGGTTTTGGCAATTGCCTTCACAGCGCCCAGAAGCCCGGTGCTCTGCTGCTTTGTTTTTCGCAGTCAGTCAATTGCACACTAGTGAAGTTGAGCCAGGCTCTTCAGCTTTGCTGCTTTTGAGCATCTGTGCTCCACTTATGCTCTGTGACATCTCTGGAGGTTGTTTGCCTCGGCCAGGCTGGAAAGTGCCCGCTAGTACCTAGAGCTGGGCAGGAGAGGGCAGAGAGCACTTCCATCTGACAGCAGGTTGCAGATTGCCTCGGAAAGAGCCGTGTCCTTGGAATGTGCAGCAAATCCTCTTTCTTTGCAAACCGCGGTTAGTGTGCAGTGCAGGTACGCTCTCCCCTTGCCAAATGGAGTGGGAAAGCTTTTCGCTAAGCTAGAGATGACTAGAGAAGCAGAAGCGCGGCTCCGGAGCTATCCGGAGGAAAGTGCCGCTTCCCGGCGTCTTTCGGCTTGAAGCGGCGCTCCGGAGCGCTGCGCTGCCGCTCTACTGAGCTGTGCGCGAATTAGCCGCTTCTTCGCCTCCGAGAAGCAGAGATCGCGGTTGCTTGGAAGAGGCGAAGAACGAAGCCGCAAAGAAGCGAGCTTGTGTGCCAAGCCTTCCGACTGCTGGAGGACGGTGGCTGCCGCTCTCCTGCCTCTTGAATTCACTCTCGGCAAGCGAATGGAAAGCGTTCCAGGACAACTTGCCTGGGTTTTGACTTGGTCCTGATGCGTCCCACCTTGGCAAGTCTTGCTCGTCGCCAGAGGCTCCGAGATGCACAGAAGACGGTGGCAGCTGCTGAAAAGAAGGGCAGCGGTGAGTTTGTCGACAAGCAAGAACATAGGCAGCTGCCTGTGCTTGGGAAGGAGCAGCTGCCTGGTTTTGGCAATTGCCTTCACAGCGCCCAGAAGCCCGGTGCTCTGCTGCTTTGTTTTTCGCAGTCAGTCAATTGCACACTAGTGAAGTTGAGCCAGGCTCTTCAGCTTTGCTGCTTTTGAGCATCTGTGCTCCACTTATGCTCTGTGACATCTCTGGAGGTTGTTTGCCTCGGCCAGGCTGGAAAGTGCCCGCTAGTACCTAGAGCTGGGCAGGAGAGGGCAGAGAGCACTTCCATCTGACAGCAGGTTGCAGATTGCCTCGGAAAGAGCCGTGTCCTTGGAATGTGCAGCAAATCCTCTTTCTTTGCAAACCGCGGTTAGTGTGCAGTGCAGGTACGCTCTCCCCTTGCCAAATGGAGTGGGAAAAGCTTTTCGCTAAGCTAGAGATGACTAGAGAAGCAGAAGCGCGGCTCCGGAGCTATCCGGAGGAAAGTGCCGCTTCCCGGCGTCTTTCGGCTTGAAGCGGCGCTCCGGAGCGCTGCGCTGCCGCTCTACTGAGCTGTGCGCGAATTAGCCGCTTCTTCGCCTCCGAGAAGCAGAGATCGCGGTTGCTTGGAAGAGGCGAAGAACGAAGCCGCAAAGAAGCGGGCTTGTGTGCCAAGCCTTCCGACTGCTGGAGGACGGTGGCTGCCGCTCTCCTGCCTCTTGAATTCACTCTCAGCAAGCGAAAGGAAAGCGTTCCAGGACAACTTGCCTGGGTTTTGACTTGGTCCTGATGCCTCCCACCTTGGCAAGTCTTGCTCGTCGCCAGAGGCTCCGAGATGCACAGAAGACGGTGGCAGCTGCTGAAAAGAAGGGCAGCAGTGAGTTTGTCGACAAGCAAGAACATAGGCAGCTGCCTGTGCTTGGGAAGGAGCAGCTGCCTGGTTTTGGCAATTGCCTTCACAGCGCCCAGAAGCCCGGTGCTCTGCTGCTTTGTTTTTCGCAGTCAGTCAATTGCACACTAGTGAAGCTGAGCCAGGCTCTTCAGCTTTGCTGCTTTTGAGCATCTGTGCTCCACTTATGCTCTGTGACATCTCTGGAGGTTGTTTGCCTCGGCCAGGCTGGAAAGTGCCCGCTAGTACCTAGAGCTGGGCAGGAGAGGGCAGAGAGCACTTCCATCTGACAGCAGGTTGCAGATTGCCTCGGAAAGAGCCGTGTCCTTGGAATGTGCAGCAAATCCTCTTTCTTTGCAAACCGCGGTTAGTGTGCAGTGCAGGTACGCTCTCCCCTTGCCAAATGGAGTGGGAAAGCTTTTCGCTAAGCTAGAGATGACTAGAGAAGCAGAAGCGCGGCTCCGGAGCTATCCGGAGGAAAGTGCCGCTTCCCGGCGTCTTTCGGCTTGAAGCGGCGCTCCGGAGCGCTGCGCTGCCGCTCTACTGAGCTGTGCGCGAATTAGCCGCTTCTTCGCCTCCGAGAAGCAGAGATCGCGGTTGCTTGGAAGAGGCGAAGAACGAAGCCGCAAAGAAGCGGGCTTGTGTGCCAAGCCTTCCGACTGCTGGAGGACGGTGGCTGCCGCTCTCCTGCCTCTTGAATTCACTCTCAGCAAGCGAAAGGAAAGCGTTCCAGGACAACTTGCCTGGGTTTTGACTTGGTCCTGATGCCTCCCACCTTGGCAAGTCTTGCTCGTCGCCAGAGGCTCCGAGATGCACAGAAGACGGTGGCAGCTGCTGAAAAGAAGGGCAGCAGTGAGTTTGTCGACAAGCAAGAACATAGGCAGCTGCCTGTGCTTGGGAAGGAGCAGCTGCCTGGTTTTGGCAATTGCCTTCACAGCGCCCAGAAGCCCGGTGCTCTGCTGCTTTGTTTTTCGCAGTCAGTCAATTGCACACTAGTGAAGTTGAGCCAGGCTCTTCAGCTTTGCTGCTTTTGAGCATCTGTGCTCCACTTATGCTCTGTGACATCTCTGGAGGTTGTTTGCCTCGGCCAGGCTGGAAAGTGCCCGCTAGTACCTAGAGCTGGGCAGGAGAGGGCAGAGAGCACTTCCATCTGACAGCAGGTTGCAGATTGCCTCGGAAAGAGCCGTGTCCTTGGAATGTGCAGCAAATCCTCTTTCTTTGCAAACCGCGGTTAGTGTGCAGTGCAGGTACGCTCTCCCCTTGCCAAATGGAGTGGGAAAGCTTTTCGCTAAGCTAGAGATGACTAGAGAAGCAGAAGCGCGGCTCCGGAGCTATCCGGAGGAAAGTGCCGCTTCCCGGCGTCTTTCGGCTTGAAGCGGCGCTCCGGGAGCGCTGCGCTGCCGCTCTACTGAGCTGTGCGCGAATTAGCCGCTTCTTCGCCTCCGAGAAGCAGAGATCGCGGTTGCTTGGAAGAGGCGAAGAACGAAGCCGCAAAGAAGCGGGCTTGTGTGCCAAGCCTTCCGACTGCTGGAGGACAGTGGCTGCCGCTCTCCTGCCTCTTGAATTCACTCTCGGCAAGCGAATGGAAAGCGTTCCAGGACAACTTGCCTGGGTTTTGACTTGGTCCTGATGCGTCCCACCTTGGCAAGTCTTGCTCGTCGCCAGAGGCTCCGAGATGCACAGAAGACGGTGGCAGCTGCTGAAAAGAAGGGCAGCAGTGAGTTTGTCGACAAGCAAGAACATAGGCAGCTGCCTGTGCTTGGGAAGGAGCAGCTGCCTGGTTTTGGCAATTGCCTTCACAGCGCCCAGAAGCCCGGTGCTCTGCTGCTTTGTTTTTCGCAGTCAGTCAATTGCACACTAGTGAAGTTGAGCCAGGCTCTTCAGCTTTGCTGCTTTTGAGCATCTGTGCTCCACTTATGCTCTGTGACATCTCTGGAGGTTGTTTGCCTCGGCCAGGCTGGAAAGTGCCCGCTAGTACCTAGAGCTGGGCAGGAGAGGGCAGAGAGCACTTCCATCTGACAGCAGGTTGCAGATTGCCTCGGAAAGAGCCGTGTCCTTGGAATGTGCAGCAAATCCTCTTTCTTTGCAAACCGCGGTTAGTGTGCAGTGCAGGTACGCTCTCCCCTTGCCAAATGGAGTGGGAAAGCTTTTCGCTAAGCTAGAGATGACTAGAGAAGCAGAAGCGCGGCTCCGGAGCTATCCGGAGGAAAGTGCCGCTTCCCGGCGTCTTTCGGCTTGAAGCGGCGCTCCGGAGCGCTGCGCTGCCGCTCTACTGAGCTGTGCGCGAATTAGCCGCTTCTTCGCCTCCGAGAAGCAGAGATCGCGGTTGCTTGGAAGAGGCGAAGAACGAAGCTGCAAAGAAGCGGGCTTGTGTGCCAAGCCTTCCGACTGCTGGAGGACGGTGGCTGCCGCTCTCCTGCCTCTTGAATTCACTCTCAGCAAGCGAATGGAAAGCGTTCCAGGACAACTTGCCTGGGTTTTGACTTGGTCCTGATGCGTCCCACCTTGGCAAGTCTTGCTCGTCGCCAGAGGCTCCGAGATGCACAGAAGACGGTGGCAGCTGCTGAAAAGAAGGGCAGCAGTGAGTTTGTCGACAAGCAAGAACATAGGCAGCTGCCTGTGCTTGGGAAGGAGCAGCTGCCTGGTTTTGGCAATTGCCTTCACAGCGCCCAGAAGCCCGGTGCTCTGCTGCTTTGTTTTTTCGCAGTCAGTCAATTGCACACTAGTGAAGTTGAGCCAGGCTCTTCAGCTTTGCTGCTTTTGAGCATCTGTGCTCCACTTAGGCTCTGTGACATCTCTGGAGGTTGTTTGCCTCGGCCAGGCTGGAAAGTGCCCGCTAGTACCTAGAGCTGGGCAGGAGAGGGCAGAGAGCACTTCCATCTGACAGCAGGTTGCAGATTGCCTCGGAAAGAGCCGTGTCCTTGGAATGTGCAGCAAATCCTCTTTCTTTGCAAACCGCGGTTAGTGTGCAGTGCAGGTACGCTCTCCCCTTGCCAACTGGAGTGGGAAAGCTTTTCGCTAAGCTAGAGATGACTAGAGAAGCAGAAGCGCGGCTCCGGAGCTATCCGGAGGAAAGTGCCGCTTCCGGCGTCTTTCGGCTTGAAGCGGCGCTCCGGAGCGCTGCGCTGCCGCTCTACTGAGCTGTGCGCGAATTAGCCGCTTCTTCGCCTCCGAGAAGCAGAGATCGCGGTTGCTTGGAAGAGGCGAAGAACGAAGCCGCAAAGAAGCGGGCTTGTGTGCCAAGCCTTCCGACTGCTGGAGGACGGTGGCTGCCGCTCTCCTGCCTCTTGAATTCACTCTCGGCAAGCGAATGGAAAGCGTTCCAGGACAACTTGCCTGGGTTTTGACTTGGTCCTGATGCCTCCCACCTTGGCAAGTCTTGCTCGTCGCCAGAGGCTCCGAGATGCACAGAAGACGGTGGCAGCTGCTGAAAAGAAGGGCAGCAGTGAGTTTGTCGACAAGCAAGAACATAGGCAGCTGCCTGTGCTTGGGAAGGAGCAGCTGCCTGGTTTTGGCAATTGCCTTCACAGCGCCCAGAAGCCCGGTGCTCTGCTGCTTTGTTTTTCGCAGTCAGTCAATTGCACACTAGTGAAGCTGAGCCAGGCTCTTCAGCTTTGCTGCTTTTGAGCATCTGTGCTCCACTTATGCTCTGTGACATCTCTGGAGGTTGTTTGCCTCGACCAGGCTGGAAAGTGCCCGCTAGTACCTAGAGCTGGGCAGGAGAGGGCAGAGAGCACTTCCATCTGACAGCAGGTTGCAGATTGCCTCGGAAAGAGCCGTGTCCTTGGAATGTGCAGCAAATCCTCTTTCTTTGCAAACCGCGGTTAGTGTGCAGTGCAGGTACGCTCTCCCCTTGCCAAATGGAGTGGGAAAGCTTTTCGCTAAGCTAGAGATGACTAGAGAAGCAGAAGCGCGGCTCCGGAGCTATCCGGAGGAAAGTGCCGCTTCCCGGCGTCTTTCGGCTTGAAGCGGCGCTCCGGAGCGCTGCGCTGCCGCTCTACTGAGCTGTGCGCGAATTAGCCGCTTCTTCGCCTCCGAGAAGCAGAGATCGCGGTTGCTTGGAAGAGGCGAAGAACGAAGCCGCAAAGAAGCGGGCTTGTGTGCCAAGCCTTCCGACTGCTGGAGGACGGTGGCTGCCGCTCTCCTGCCTCTTGAATTCACTCTCGGCAAGCGAATGGAAAGCGTTCCAGGACAACTTGCCTGGGTTTTGACTTGGTCCTGATGCCTCCCACCTTGGCAAGTCTTGCTCGTCGCCAGAGGCTCCGAGATGCACAGAAGACGGTGGCAGCTGCTGAAAAGAAGGGCAGCGGTGAGTTTGTCGACAAGCAAGAAGATAGGCAGCTGCCTGTGCTTGGGAAGGAGCAGCTGCCTGGTTTTGGCAATTGCCTTCACAGCGCCCAGAAGCCCGGTGCTCTGCTGCTTTGTTTTTCGCAGTCAGTCAATTGCACACTAGTGAAGCTGAGCCAGGCTCTTCAGCTTTGCTGCTTTTGAGCATCTGTGCTCCACTTATGCTCTGTGACATCTCTGGAGGTTGTTTGCCTCGGCCAGGCTGGCAAGTGCCCGCTAGTACCTAGAGCTGGGCAGGAGAGGGCAGAGAGCACTTCCATCTGACAGCAGGTTGCAGATTGCCTCGGAAAGAGCCGTGTCCTTGGAATGTGCAGCAAATCCTCTTTCTTTGCAAACCGCGGTTAGTGTGCAGTGCAGGTACGCTCTCCCCTTGCCAAATGGAGTGGGAAAGCTTTTCGCTAAGCTAGAGATGACTAGAGAAGCAGAAGCGCGGCTCCGGAGCTATCCGGAGGAAAGTGCCGCTTCCCGGCGTCTTTCGGCTTGAAGCGGCGCTCCGGAGCGCTGCGCTGCCGCTCTACTGAGCTGTGCGCGAATTAGCCGCTTCTTCGCCTCCGAGAAGCAGAGATCGCGGTTGCTTGGAAGAGGCGAAGAACGAAGCCGCAAAGAAGCGGGCTTGTGTGCCAAGCCTTCCGACTGCTGGAGGACGGTGGCTGCCGCTCTCCTGCCTCTTGAATTCACTCTCGGCAAGCGAATGGAAAGCGTTCCAGGACAACTTGCCTGGGTTTTGACTTGGTCCTGATGCCTCCCACCTTGGCAAGTCTTGCTCGTCGCCAGAGGCTCCGAGATGCACAGAAGACGGTGGCAGCTGCTGAAAAGAAGGGCAGCAGTGAGTTTGTCGACAAGCAAGAACATAGGCAGCTGCCTGTGCTTGGGAAGGAGCAGCTGCCTGGTTTTGGCAATTGCCTTCACAGCGCCCAGAAGCCCGGTGCTCTGCTGCTTTGTTTTTCGCAGTCAGTCAATTGCACACTAGTGAAGCTGAGCCAGGCTCTTCAGCTTTGCTGCTTTTGAGCATCTGTGCTCCACTTATGCTCTGTGACATCTCTGGAGGTTGTTTGCCTCGGCCAGGCTGGAAAGTGCCCGCTAGTACCTAGAGCTGGGCAGGAGAGGGCAGAGAGCACTTCCATCTGACAGCAGGTTGCAGATTGCCTCGGAAAGAGCCGTGTCCTTGGAATGTGCAGCAAATCCTCTTTCTTTGCAAACCGCGGTTAGTGTGCAGTGCAGGTACGCTCTCCCCTTGCCAAATGGAGTGGGAAAGCTTTTCGCTAAGCTAGAGATGACTAGAGAAGCAGAAGCGCGGCTCCGGAGCTATCCGGAGGAAAGTGCCGCTTCCCGGCGTCTTTCGGCTTGAAGCGGCGCTCCGGAGCGCTGCGCTGCCGCTCTACTGAGCTGTGCGCGAATTAGCCGCTTCTTCGCCTCCGAGAAGCAGAGATGGCGGTTGCTTGGAAGAGGCGAAGAACGAAGCCGCAAAGAAGCGGGCTTGTGTGCCAAGCCTTCCGACTGCTGGAGGACGGTGGCTGCCGCTCTCCTGCCTCTTGAATTCACTCTCGGCAAGCGAATGGAAAGCGTTCCAGGACAACTTGCCTGGGTTTTGACTTGGTCCTGATGCCTCCCACCTTGGCAAGTCTTGCTCGTCGCCAGAGGCTCCGAGATGCACAGAAGACGGTGGCAGCTGCTGAAAAGAAGGGCAGCGGTGAGTTTGTCGACAAGCAAGAAGATAGGCAGCTGCCTGTGCTTGGGAAGGAGCAGCTGCCTGGTTTTGGCAATTGCCTTCACAGCGCCCAGAAGCCCGGTGCTGTGCTGCTTTGTTTTTCGCAGTCAGTCAATTGCACACTAGTGAAGCTGAGCCAGGCTCTTCAGCTTTGCTGCTTTTGAGCATCTGTGCTCCACTTAGGCTCTGTGACATCTCTGGAGGTTGTTTGCCTCGGCCAGGCTGGCAAGTGCCCGCTAGTACCTAGAGCTGGGCAGGAGAGGGCAGAGAGCACTTCCATCTGACAGCAGGTTGCAGATTGCCTCGGAAAGAGCCGTGTCCTTGGAATGTGCAGCAAATCCTCTTTCTTTGCAAACCGCGGTTAGTGTGCAGTGCAGGTACGCTCTCCCCTTGCCAAATGGAGTGGGAAAGCTTTTCGCTAAGCTAGAGATGACTAGAGAAGCAGAAGCGCGGCTCCGGAGCTATCCGGAGGAAAGTGCCGCTTCCCGGCGTCTTTCGGCTTGAAGCGGCGCTCCGGAGCGCTGCGCTGCCGCTCTACTGAGCTGTGCGCGAATTAGCCGCTTCTTCGCCTCCGAGAAGCAGAGATCGCGGTTGCTTGGAAGAGGCGAAGAACGAAGCCGCAAAGAAGCGGGCTTGTGTGCCAAGCCTTCCGACTGCTGGAGGACGGTGGCTGCCGCTCTCCTGCCTCTTGAATTCACTCTCGGCAAGCGAATGGAAAGCGTTCCAGGACAACTTGCCTGGGTTTTGACTTGGTCCTGATGCCTCCCACCTTGGCAAGTCTTGCTCGTCGCCAGAGGCTCCGAGATGCACAGAAGACGGTGGCAGCTGCTGAAAAGAAGGGCAGCGGTGAGTTTGTCGACAAGCAAGAAGATAGGCAGCTGCCTGTGCTTGGGAAGGAGCAGCTGCCTGGTTTTGGCAATTGCCTTCACAGCGCCCAGAAGCCCGGTGCTCTGCTGCTTTGTTTTTCGCAGTCAGTCAATTGCACACTAGTGAAGCTGAGCCAGGCTCTTCAGCTTTGCTGCTTTTGAGCATCTGTGCTCCACTTATGCTCTGTGACATCTCTGGAGGTTGTTTGCCTCGGCCAGGCTGGAAAGTGCCCGCTAGTACCTAGAGCTGGGCAGGAGAGGGCAGAGAGCACTTCCATCTGACAGCAGGTTGCAGATTGCCTCGGAAAGAGCCGTGTCCTTGGAATGTGCAGCAAATCCTCTTTCTTTGCAAACCGCGGTTAGTGTGCAGTGCAGGTACGCTCTCCCCTTGCCAAATGGAGTGGGAAAGCTTTTCGCTAAGCTAGAGATGACTAGAGAAGCAGAAGCGCGGCTCCGGAGCTATCCGGAGGAAAGTGCCGCTTCCCGGCGTCTTTCGGCTTGAAGCGGCGCTCCGGAGCGCTGCGCTGCCGCTCTACTGAGCTGTGCGCGAATTAGCCGCTTCTTCGCCTCCGAGAAGCAGAGATCGCGGTTGCTTGGAAGAGGCGAAGAACGAAGCCGCAAAGAAGCGGGCTTGTGTGCCAAGCCTTCCGACTGCTGGAGGACAGTGGCTGCCGCTCTCCTGCCTCTTGAATTCACTCTCGGCAAGCGAATGGAAAGCGTTCCAGGACAACTTGCCTGGGTTTTGACTTGGTCCTGATGCGTCCCACCTTGGCAAGTCTTGCTCGTCGCCAGAGGCTCCGAGATGCACAGAAGACGGTGGCAGCTGCTGAAAAGAAGGGCAGCAGTGAGTTTGTCGACAAGCAAGAACATAGGCAGCTGCCTGTGCTTGGGAAGGAGCAGCTGCCTGGTTTTGGCAATTGCCTTCACAGCGCCCAGAAGCCCGGTGCTCTGCTGCTTTGTTTTTCGCAGTCAGTCAATTGCACACTAGTGAAGTTGAGCCAGGCTCTTCAGCTTTGCTGCTTTTGAGCATCTGTGCTCCACTTATGCTCTGTGACATCTCTGGAGGTTGTTTGCCTCGGCCAGGCTGGAAAGTGCCCGCTAGTACCTAGAGCTGGGCAGGAGAGGGCAGAGAGCACTTCCATCTGACAGCAGGTTGCAGATTGCCTCGGAAAGAGCCGTGTCCTTGGAATGTGCAGCAAATCCTCTTTCTTTGCAAACCGCGGTTAGTGTGCAGTGCAGGTACGCTCTCCCCTTGCCAAATGGAGTGGGAAAGCTTTTCGCTAAGCTAGAGATGACTAGAGAAGCAGAAGCGCGGCTCCGGAGCTATCCGGAGGAAAGTGCCGCTTCCCGGCGTCTTTCGGCTTGAAGCGGCGCTCCGGAGCGCTGCGCTGCCGCTCTACTGAGCTGTGCGCGAATTAGCCGCTTCTTCGCCTCCGAGAAGCAGAGATCGCGGTTGCTTGGAAGAGGCGAAGAACGAAGCCGCAAAGAAGCGGGCTTGTGTGCCAAGCCTTCCGACTGCTGGAGGACAGTGGCTGCCGCTCTCCTGCCTCTTGAATTCACTCTCGGCAAGCGAATGGAAAGCGTTCCAGGACAACTTGCCTGGGTTTTGACTTGGTCCTGATGCGTCCCACCTTGGCAAGTCTTGCTCGTCGCCAGAGGCTCCGAGATGCACAGAAGACGGTGGCAGCTGCTGAAAAGAAGGGCAGCAGTGAGTTTGTCGACAAGCAAGAACATAGGCAGCTGCCTGTGCTTGGGAAGGAGCAGCTGCCTGGTTTTGGCAATTGCCTTCACAGCGCCCAGAAGCCCGGTGCTCTGCTGCTTTGTTTTTCGCAGTCAGTCAATTGCACACTAGTGAAGTTGAGCCAGGCTCTTCAGCTTTGCTGCTTTTGAGCATCTGTGCTCCACTTATGCTCTGTGACATCTCTGGAGGTTGTTTGCCTCGGCCAGGCTGGAAAGTGCCCGCTAGTACCTAGAGCTGGGCAGGAGAGGGCAGAGAGCACTTCCATCTGACAGCAGGTTGCAGATTGCCTCGGAAAGAGCCGTGTCCTTGGAATGTGCAGCAAATCCTCTTTCTTTGCAAACCGCGGTTAGTGTGCAGTGCAGGTACGCTCTCCCCTTGCCAAATGGAGTGGGAAAGCTTTTCGCTAAGCTAGAGATGACTAGAGAAGCAGAAGCGCGGCTCCGGAGCTATCCGGAGGAAAGTGCCGCTTCCCGGCGTCTTTCGGCTTGAAGCGGCGCTCCGGAGCGCTGCGCTGCCGCTCTACTGAGCTGTGCGCGAATTAGCCGCTTCTTCGCCTCCGAGAAGCAGAGATCGCGGTTGCTTGGAAGAGGCGAAGAACGAAGCCGCAAAGAAGCGGGCTTGTGTGCCAAGCCTTCCGACTGCTGGAGGACGGTGGCTGCCGCTCTCCTGCCTCTTGAATTCACTCTCGGCAAGCGAATGGAAAGCGTTCCAGGACAACTTGCCTGGGTTTTGACTTGGTCCTGATGCCTCCCACCTTGGCAAGTCTTGCTCGTCGCCAGAGGCTCCGAGATGCACAGAAGACGGTGGCAGCTGCTGAAAAGAAGGGCAGCGGTGAGTTTGTCGACAAGCAAGAAGATAGGCAGCTGCCTGTGCTTGGGAAGGAGCAGCTGCCTGGTTTTGGCAATTGCCTTCACAGCGCCCAGAAGCCCGGTGCTCTGCTGCTTTGTTTTTCGCAGTCAGTCAATTGCACACTAGTGAAGTTGAGCCAGGCTCTTCAGCTTTGCTGCTTTTGAGCATCTGTGCTCCACTTATGCTCTGTGACATCTCTGGAGGTTGTTTGCCTCGGCCAGGCTGGCAAGTGCCCGCTAGTACCTAGAGCTGGGCAGGAGAGGGCAGAGAGCACTTCCATCTGACAGCAGGTTGCAGATTGCCTCGGAAAGAGCCGTGTCCTTGGAATGTGCAGCAAATCCTCTTTCTTTGCAAACCGCGGTTAGTGTGCAGTGCAGGTACGCTCTCCCCTTGCCAAATGGAGTGGGAAAGCTTTTCGCTAAGCTAGAGATGACTAGAGAAGCAGAAGCGCGGCTCCGGAGCTATCCGGAGGAAAGTGCCGCTTCCCGGCGTCTTTCGGCTTGAAGCGGCGCTCCGGAGCGCTGCGCTGCCGCTCTACTGAGCTGTGCGCGAATTAGCCGCTTCTTCGCCTCCGAGAAGCAGAGATCGCGGTTGCTTGGAAGAGGCGAAGAACGAAGCCGCAAAGAAGCGGGCTTGTGTGCCAAGCCTTCCGACTGCTGGAGGACGGTGGCTGCCGCTCTCCTGCCTCTTGAATTCACTCTCGGCAAGCGAAAGGAAAGCGTTCCAGGACAACTTGCCTGGTTTTTGACTTGGTCCTGATGCCTCCCACCTTGGCAAGTCTTGCTCGTCGCCAGAGGCTCCGAGATGCACAGAAGACGGTGGCAGCTGCTGAAAAGAAGGGCAGCGGTGAGTTTGTCGACAAGCAAGAACATAGGCAGCTGCCTGTGCTTGGGAAGGAGCAGCTGCCTGGTTTTGGCAATTGCCTTCACAGCGCCCAGAAGCCCGGTGCTCTGCTGCTTTGTTTTTCGCAGTCAGTCAATTGCACACTAGTGAAGTTGAGCCAGGCTCTTCAGCTTTGCTGCTTTTGAGCATCTGTGCTCCACTTATGCTCTGTGACATCTCTGGAGGTTGTTTGCCTCGGCCAGGCTGGAAAGTGCCCGCTAGTACCTAGAGCTGGGCAGGAGAGGGCAGAGAGCACTTCCATCTGACAGCAGGTTGCAGATTGCCTCGGAAAGAGCCGTGTCCTTGGAATGTGCAGCAAATCCTCTTTCTTTGCAAACCGCGGTTAGTGTGCAGTGCAGGTACGCTCTCCCCTTGCCAAATGGAGTGGGAAAGCTTTTCGCTAAGCTAGAGATGACTAGAGAAGCAGAAGCGCGGCTCCGGAGCTATCCGGAGGAAAGTGCCGCTTCCCGGCGTCTTTCGGCTTGAAGCGGCGCTCCGGAGCGCTGCGCTGCCGCTCTACTGAGCTGTGCGCGAATTAGCCGCTTCTTCGCCTCCGAGAAGCAGAGATCGCGGTTGCTTGGAAGAGGCGAAGAACGAAGCCGCAAAGAAGCGGGCTTGTGTGCCAAGCCTTCCGACTGCTGGAGGACGGTGGCTGCCGCTCTCCTGCCTCTTGAATTCACTCTCAGCAAGCGAATGGAAAGCGTTCCAGGACAACTTGCCTGGGTTTTGACTTGGTCCTGATGCGTCCCACCTTGGCAAGTCTTGCTCGTCGCCAGAGGCTCCGAGATGCACAGAAGACGGTGGCAGCTGCTGAAAAGAAGGGCAGCAGTGAGTTTGTCGACAAGCAAGAACATAGGCAGCTGCCTGTGCTTGGGAAGGAGCAGCTGCCTGGTTTTGGCAATTGCCTTCACAGCGCCCAGAAGCCCGGTGCTCTGCTGCTTTGTTTTTCGCAGTCAGTCAATTGCACACTAGTGAAGTTGAGCCAGGCTCTTCAGCTTTGCTGCTTTTGAGCATCTGTGCTCCACTTATGCTCTGTGACATCTCTGGAGGTTGTTTGCCTCGGCCAGGCTGGAAAGTGCCCGCTAGTACCTAGAGCTGGGCAGGAGAGGGCAGAGAGCACTTCCATCTGACAGCAGGTTGCAGATTGCCTCGGAAAGAGCCGTGTCCTTGGAATGTGCAGCAAATCCTCTTTCTTTGCAAACCGCGGTTAGTGTGCAGTGCAGGTACGCTCTCCCCTTGCCAAATGGAGTGGGAAAGCTTTTCGCTAAGCTAGAGATGACTAGAGAAGCAGAAGCGCGGCTCCGGAGCTATCCGGAGGAAAGTGCCGCTTCCCGGCGTCTTTCGGCTTGAAGCGGCGCTCCGGAGCGCTGCGCTGCCGCTCTACTGAGCTGTGCGCGAATTAGCCGCTTCTTCGCCTCCGAGAAGCAGAGATCGCGCTTGCTTGGAAGAGGCGAAGAACGAAGCCGCAAAGAAGCGGGCTTGTGTGCCAAGCCTTCCGACTGCTGGAGGACGGTGGCTGCCGCTCTCCTGCCTCTTGAATTCACTCTCGGCAAGCGAATGGAAAGCGTTCCAGGACAACTTGCCTGGGTTTTGACTTGGTCCTGATGCCTCCCACCTTGGCAAGTCTTGCTCGTCGCCAGAGGCTCCGAGATGCACAGAAGACGGTGGCAGCTGCTGAAAAGAAGGGCAGCAGTGAGTTTGTCGACAAGCAAGAACATAGGCAGCTGCCTGTGCTTGGGAAGGAGCAGCTGCCTGGTTTTGGCAATTGCCTTCACAGCGCCCAGAAGCCCGGTGCTCTGCTGCTTTGTTTTTCGCAGTCAGTCAATTGCACACTAGTGAAGTTGAGCCAGGCTCTTCAGCTTTGCTGCTTTTGAGCATCTGTGCTCCACTTATGCTCTGTGACATCTCTGGAGGTTGTTTGCCTCGGCCAGGCTGGCAAGTGCCCGCTAGTACCTAGAGCTGGGCAGGAGAGGGCAGAGAGCACTTCCATCTGACAGCAGGTTGCAGATTGCCTCGGAAAGAGCCGTGTCCTTGGAATGTGCAGCAAATCCTCTTTCTTTGCAAACCGCGGTTAGTGTGCAGTGCAGGTACGCTCTCCCCTTGCCAAATGGAGTGGGAAAGCTTTTCGCTAAGCTAGAGATGACTAGAGAAGCAGAAGCGCGGCTCCGGAGCTATCCGGAGGAAAGTGCCGCTTCCCGGCGTCTTTCGGCTTGAAGCGGCGCTCCGGAGCGCTCCGCTGGCGCTCTACTGAGCTGTGCGCGAATTAGCCGCTTCTTCGCCTCCGAGAAGCAGAGATCGCGGTTGCTTGGAAGAGGCGAAGAACGAAGCCGCAAAGAAGCGGGCTTGTGTGCCAAGCCTTCCGACTGCTGGAGGACAGTGGCTGCCGCTCTCCTGCCTCTTGAATTCACTCTCGGCAAGCGAATGGAAAGCGTTCCAGGACAACTTGCCTGGGTTTTGACTTGGTCCTGATGCCTCCCACCTTGGCAAGTCTTGCTCGTCGCCAGAGGCTCCGAGATGCACAGAAGACGGTGGCAGCTGCTGAAAAGAAGGGCAGCAGTGAGTTTGTCGACAAGCAAGAAGATAGGCAGCTGCCTGTGCTTGGGAAGGAGCAGCTGCCTGGTTTTGGCAATTGCCTTCACAGCGCCCAGAAGCCCGGTGCTCTGCTGCTTTGTTTTTCGCAGTCAGTCAATTGCACACTAGTGAAGTTGAGCCAGGCTCTTCAGCTTTGCTGCTTTTGAGCATCTGTGCTCCACTTATGCTCTGTGACATCTCTGGAGGTTGTTTGCCTCGGCCAGGCTGGAAAGTGCCCGCTAGTACCTAGAGCTGGGCAGGAGAGGGCAGAGAGCACTTCCATCTGACAGCAGGTTGCAGATTGCCTCGGAAAGAGCCGTGTCCTTGGAATGTGCAGCAAATCCTCTTTCTTTGCAAACCGCGGTTAGTGTGCAGTGCAGGTACGCTCTCCCCTTGCCAAATGGAGTGGGAAAGCTTTTCGCTAAGCTAGAGATGACTAGAGAAGCAGAAGCGCGGCTCCGGAGCTATCCGGAGGAAAGTGCCGCTTCCCGGCGTCTTTCGGCTTGAAGCGGCGCTCCGGAGCGCTGCGCTGCCGCTCTACTGAGCTGTGCGCGAATTAGCCGCTTCTTCGCCTCCGAGAAGCAGAGATCGCGGTTGCTTGGAAGAGGCGAAGAACGAAGCCGCAAAGAAGCGGGCTTGTGTGCCAAGCCTTCCGACTGCTGGAGGACGGTGGCTGCCGCTCTCCTGCCTCTTGAATTCACTCTCGGCAAGCGAATGGAAAGCGTTCCAGGACAACTTGCCTGGGTTTTGACTTGGTCCTGATGCCTCCCACCTTGGCAAGTCTTGCTCGTCGCCAGAGGCTCCGAGATGCACAGAAGACGGTGGCAGCTGCTGAAAAGAAGGGCAGCGGTGAGTTTGTCGACAAGCAAGAAGATAGGCAGCTGCCTGTGCTTGGGAAGGAGCAGCTGCCTGGTTTTGGCAATTGCCTTCACAGCGCCCAGAAGCCCGGTGCTCTGCTGCTTTGTTTTTCGCAGTCAGTCAATTGCACACTAGTGAAGTTGAGCCAGGCTCTTCAGCTTTGCTGCTTTTGAGCATCTGTGCTCCACTTATGCTCTGTGACATCTCTGGAGGTTGTTTGCCTCGGCCAGGCTGGAAAGTGCCCGCTAGTACCTAGAGCTGGGCAGGAGAGGGCAGAGAGCACTTCCATCTGACAGCAGGTTGCAGATTGCCTCGGAAAGAGCCGTGTCCTTGGAATGTGCAGCAAATCCTCTTTCTTTGCAAACCGCGGTTAGTGTGCAGTGCAGGTACGCTCTCCCCTTGCCAAATGGAGTGGGAAAGCTTTTCGCTAAGCTAGAGATGACTAGAGAAGCAGAAGCGCGGCTCCGGAGCTATCCGGAGGAAAGTGCCGCTTCCCGGCGTCTTTCGGCTTGAAGCGGCGCTCCGGAGCGCTGCGCTGCCGCTCTACTGAGCTGTGCGCGAATTAGCCGCTTCTTCGCCTCCGAGAAGCAGAGATCGCGGTTGCTTGGAAGAGGCGAAGAACGAAGCCGCAAAGAAGCGGGCTTGTGTGCCAAGCCTTCCGACTGCTGGAGGACGGTGGCTGCCGCTCTCCTGCCTCTTGAATTCACTCTCGGCAAGCGAAAGGAAAGCGTTCCAGGACAACTTGCCTGGTTTTTGACTTGGTCCTGATGCCTCCCACCTTGGCAAGTCTTGCTCGTCGCCAGAGGCTCCGAGATGCACAGAAGACGGTGGCAGCTGCTGAAAAGAAGGGCAGCGGTGAGTTTGTCGACAAGCAAGAAGATAGGCAGCTGCCTGTGCTTGGGAAGGAGCAGCTGCCTGGTTTTGGCAATTGCCTTCACAGCGCCCAGAAGCCCGGTGCTCTGCTGCTTTGTTTTTCGCAGTCAGTCAATTGCACACTAGTGAAGTTGAGCCAGGCTCTTCAGCTTTGCTGCTTTTGAGCATCTGTGCTCCACTTATGCTCTGTGACATCTCTGGAGGTTGTTTGCCTCGGCCAGGCTGGAAAGTGCCCGCTAGTACCTAGAGCTGGGCAGGAGAGGGCAGAGAGCACTTCCATCTGACAGCAGGTTGCAGATTGCCTCGGAAAGAGCCGTGTCCTTGGAATGTGCAGCAAATCCTCTTTCTTTGCAAACCGCGGTTAGTGTGCAGTGCAGGTACGCTCTCCCCTTGCCAAATGGAGTGGGAAAGCTTTTCGCTAAGCTAGAGATGACTAGAGAAGCAGAAGCGCGGCTCCGGAGCTATCCGGAGGAAAGTGCCGCTTCCCGGCGTCTTTCGGCTTGAAGCGGCGCTCCGGAGCGCTGCGCTGCCGCTCTACTGAGCTGTGCGCGAATTAGCCGCTTCTTCGCCTCCGAGAAGCAGAGATCGCGGTTGCTTGGAAGAGGCGAAGAACGAAGCCGCAAAGAAGCGGGCTTGTGTGCCAAGCCTTCCGACTGCTGGAGGACGGTGGCTGCCGCTCTCCTGCCTCTTGAATTCACTCTCAGCAAGCGAATGGAAAGCGTTCCAGGACAACTTGCCTGGGTTTTGACTTGGTCCTGATGCCTCCCACCTTGGCAAGTCTTGCTCGTCGCCAGAGGCTCCGAGATGCACAGAAGACGGTGGCAGCTGCTGAAAAGAAGGGCAGCAGTGAGTTTGTCGACAAGCAAGAACATAGGCAGCTGCCTGTGCTTGGGAAGGAGCAGCTGCCTGGTTTTGGCAATTGCCTTCACAGCGCCCAGAAGCCCGGTGCTCTGCTGCTTTGTTTTTCGCAGTCAGTCAATTGCACACTAGTGAAGTTGAGCCAGGCTCTTCAGCTTTGCTGCTTTTGAGCATCTGTGCTCCACTTATGCTCTGTGACATCTCTGGAGGTTGTTTGCCTCGGCCAGGCTGGAAAGTGCCCGCTAGTACCTAGAGCTGGGCAGGAGAGGGCAGAGAGCACTTCCATCTGACAGCAGGTTGCAGATTGCCTCGGAAAGAGCCGTGTCCTTGGAATGTGCAGCAAATCCTCTTTCTTTGCAAACCGCGGTTAGTGTGCAGTGCAGGTACGCTCTCCCCTTGCCAAATGGAGTGGGAAAGCTTTTCGCTAAGCTAGAGATGACTAGAGAAGCAGAAGCGCGGCTCCGGAGCTATCCGGAGGAAAGTGCCGCTTCCCGGCGTCTTTCGGCTTGAAGCGGCGCTCCGGAGCGCTGCGCTGCCGCTCTACTGAGCTGTGCGCGAATTAGCCGCTTCTTCGCCTCCGAGAAGCAGAGATCGCGGTTGCTTGGAAGAGGCGAAGAACGAAGCCGCAAAGAAGCGGGCTTGTGTGCCAAGCCTTCCGACTGCTGGAGGACGGTGGCTGCCGCTCTCCTGCCTCTTGAATTCACTCTCAGCAAGCGAATGGAAAGCGTTCCAGGACAACTTGCCTGGGTTTTGACTTGGTCCTGATGCCTCCCACCTTGGCAAGTCTTGCTCGTCGCCAGAGGCTCCGAGATGCACAGAAGACGGTGGCAGCTGCTGAAAAGAAGGGCAGCAGTGAGTTTGTCGACAAGCAAGAACATAGGCAGCTGCCTGTGCTTGGGAAGGAGCAGCTGCCTGGTTTTGGCAATTGCCTTCACAGCGCCCAGAAGCCCGGTGCTCTGCTGCTTTGTTTTTCGCAGTCAGTCAATTGCACACTAGTGAAGTTGAGCCAGGCTCTTCAGCTTTGCTGCTTTTGAGCATCTGTGCTCCACTTATGCTCTGTGACATCTCTGGAGGTTGTTTGCCTCGGCCAGGCTGGAAAGTGCCCGCTAGTACCTAGAGCTGGGCAGGAGAGGGCAGAGAGCACTTCCATCTGACAGCAGGTTGCAGATTGCCTCGGAAAGAGCCGTGTCCTTGGAATGTGCAGCAAATCCTCTTTCTTTGCAAACCGCGGTTAGTGTGCAGTGCAGGTACGCTCTCCCCTTGCCAAATGGAGTGGGAAAGCTTTTCGCTAAGCTAGAGATGACTAGAGAAGCAGAAGCGCGGCTCCGGAGCTATCCGGAGGAAAGTGCCGCTTCCCGGCGTCTTTCGGCTTGAAGCGGCGCTCCGGAGCGCTGCGCTGCTGCTCTACTGAGCTGTGCGCGAATTAGCCGCTTCTTCGCCTCCGAGAAGCAGAGATCGCGGTTGCTTGGAAGAGGCGAAGAACGAAGCCGCAAAGAAGCGGGCTTGTGTGCCAAGCCTTCCGACTGCTGGAGGACGGTGGCTGCCGCTCTCCTGCCTCTTGAATTCACTCTCAGCAAGCGAATGGAAAGCGTTCCAGGACAACTTGCCTGGGTTTTGACTTGGTCCTGATGCCTCCCACCTTGGCAAGTCTTGCTCGTCGCCAGAGGCTCCGAGATGCACAGAAGACGGTGGCAGCTGCTGAAAAGAAGGGCAGCGGTGAGTTTGTCGACAAGCAAGAAGATAGGCAGCTGCCTGTGCTTGGGAAGGAGCAGCTGCCTGGTTTTGGCAATTGCCTTCACAGCGCCCAGAAGCCCGGTGCTCTGCTGCTTTGTTTTTCGCAGTCAGTCAATTGCACACTAGTGAAGCTGAGCCAGGCTCTTCAGCTTTGCTGCTTTTGAGCATCTGTGCTCCACTTATGCTCTGTGACATCTCTGGAGGTTGTTTGCCTCGCCCAGGCTGGAAAGTGCCCGCTAGTACCTAGAGCTGGGCAGGAGAGGGCAGAGAGCACTTCCATCTGACAGCAGGTTGCAGATTGCCTCGGAAAGAGCCGTGTCCTTGGAATGTGCAGCAAATCCTCTTTCTTTGCAAACCGCGGTTAGTGTGCAGTGCAGGTACGCTCTCCCCTTGCCAAATGGAGTGGGAAAGCTTTTCGCTAAGCTAGAAATGACTAGAGAAGCAGAAGCGCGGCTCCGGAGCTATCCGGAGGAAAGTGCCGCTTCCCGGCGTCTTTCGGCTTGAAGCGGCGCTCCGGAGCGCTGCGCTGCCGCTCTACTGAGCTGTGCGCGAATTAGCCGCTTCTTCGCCTCCGAGAAGCAGAGATCGCGGTTGCTTGGAAGAGGCGAAGAACGAAGCCGCAAAGAAGCGGGCTTGTGTGCCAAGCCTTCCGACTGCTGGAGGACGGTGGCTGCCGCTCTCCTGCCTCTTGAATTCACTCTCGGCAAGCGAATGGAAAGCGTTCCAGGACAACTTGCCTGGGTTTTGACTTGGTCCTGATGCGTCCCACCTTGGCAAGTCTTGCTCGTCGCCAGAGGCTCCGAGATGCACAGAAGACGGTGGCAGCTGCTGAAAAGAAGGGCAGCGGTGAGTTTGTCGACAAGCAAGAAGATAGGCAGCTGCCTGTGCTTGGGAAGGAGCAGCTGCCTGGTTTTGGCAATTGCCTTCACAGCGCCCAGAAGCCCGGTGCTCTGCTGCTTTGTTTTTCGCAGTCAGTCAATTGCACACTAGTGAAGTTGAGCCAGGCTCTTCAGCTTTGCTGCTTTTGAGCATCTGTGCTCCACTTATGCTCTGTGACATCTCTGGAGGTTGTTTGCCTCGGCCAGGCTGGAAAGTGCCCGCTAGTACCTAGAGCTGGGCAGGAGAGGGCAGAGAGCACTTCCATCTGACAGCAGGTTGCAGATTGCCTCGGAAAGAGCCGTGTCCTTGGAATGTGCAGCAAATCCTCTTTCTTTGCAAACCGCGGTTAGTGTGCAGTGCAGGTACGCTCTCCCCTTGCCAAATGGAGTGGGAAAGCTTTTCGCTAAGCTAGAGATGACTAGAGAAGCAGAAGCGCGGCTCCGGAGCTATCCGGAGGAAAGTGCCGCTTCCCGGCGTCTTTCGGCTTGAAGCGGCGCTCCGGAGCGCTGCGCTGCCGCTCTACTGAGCTGTGCGCGAATTAGCCGCTTCTTCGCCTCCGAGAAGCAGAGATCGCGGTTGCTTGGAAGAGGCGAAGAACGAAGCCGCAAAGAAGCGGGCTTGTGTGCCAAGCCTTCCGACTGCTGGAGGACGGTGGCTGCCGCTCTCCTGCCTCTTGAATTCACTCTCAGCAAGCGAATGGAAAGCGTTCCAGGACAACTTGCCTGGGTTTTGACTTGGTCCTGATGCGTCCCACCTTGGCAAGTCTTGCTCGTCGCCAGAGGCTCCGAGATGCACAGAAGACGGTGGCAGCTGCTGAAAAGAAGGGCAGCAGTGAGTTTGTCGACAAGCAAGAACATAGGCAGCTGCCTGTGCTTGGGAAGGAGCAGCTGCCTGGTTTTGGCAATTGCCTTCACAGCGCCCAGAAGCCCGGTGCTCTGCTGCTTTGTTTTTCGCAGTCAGTCAATTGCACACTAGTGAAGTTGAGCCAGGCTCTTCAGCTTTGCTGCTTTTGAGCATCTGTGCTCCACTTATGCTCTGTGACATCTCTGGAGGTTGTTTGCCTCGGCCAGGCTGGAAAGTGCCCGCTAGTACCTAGAGCTGGGCAGGAGAGGGCAGAGAGCACTTCCATCTGACAGCAGGTTGCAGATTGCCTCGGAAAGAGCCGTGTCCTTGGAATGTGCAGCAAATCCTCTTTCTTTGCAAACCGCGGTTAGTGTGCAGTGCAGGTACGCTCTCCCCTTGCCAAATGGAGTGGGAAAGCTTTTCGCTAAGCTAGAGATGACTAGAGAAGCAGAAGCGCGGCTCCGGAGCTATCCGGAGGAAAGTGCCGCTTCCCGGCGTCTTTCGGCTTGAAGCGGCGCTCCGGAGCGCTGCGCTGCTGCTCTACTGAGCTGTGCGCGAATTAGCCGCTTCTTCGCCTCCGAGAAGCAGAGATCGCGGTTGCTTGGAAGAGGCGAAGAACGAAGCCGCAAAGAAGCGGGCTTGTGTGCCAAGCCTTCCGACTGCTGGAGGACGGTGGCTGCCGCTCTCCTGCCTCTTGAATTCACTCTCAGCAAGCGAATGGAAAGCGTTCCAGGACAACTTGCCTGGGTTTTGACTTGGTCCTGATGCGTCCCACCTTGGCAAGTCTTGCTCGTCGCCAGAGGCTCCGAGATGCACAGAAGACGGTGGCAGCTGCTGAAAAGAAGGGCAGCGGTGAGTTTGTCGACAAGCAAGAAGATAGGCAGCTGCCTGTGCTTGGGAAGGAGCAGCTGCCTGGTTTTGGCAATTGCCTTCACAGCGCCCAGAAGCCCGGTGCTCTGCTGCTTTGTTTTTCGCAGTCAGTCAATTGCACACTAGTGAAGCTGAGCCAGGCTCTTCAGCTTTGCTGCTTTTGAGCATCTGTGCTCCACTTATGCTCTGTGACATCTCTGGAGGTTGTTTGCCTCGGCCAGGCTGGAAAGTGCCCGCTAGTACCTAGAGCTGGGCAGGAGAGGGCAGAGAGCACTTCCATCTGACAGCAGGTTGCAGATTGCCTCGGAAAGAGCCGTGTCCTTGGAATGTGCAGCAAATCCTCTTTCTTTGCAAACCGCGGTTAGTGTGCAGTGCAGGTACACTCTCCCCTTGCCAAATGGAGTGGGAAAGCTTTTCGCTAAGCTAGAGATGACTAGAGAAGCAGAAGCGCGGCTCCGGAGCTATCCGGAGGAAAGTGCCGCTTCCCGGCGTCTTTCGGCTTGAAGCGGCGCTCCGGAGCGCTGCGCTGCCGCTCTACTGAGCTGTGCGCGAATTAGCCGCTTCTTCGCCTCCGAGAAGCAGAGATCGCGGTTGCTTGGAAGAGGCGAAGAACGAAGCCGCAAAGAAGCGGGCTTGTGTGCCAAGCCTTCCGACTGCTGGAGGACGGTGGCTGCCGCTCTCCTGCCTCTTGAATTCACTCTCGGCAAGCGAATGGAAAGCGTTCCAGGACAACTTGCCTGGGTTTTGACTTGGTCCTGATGCCTCCCACCTTGGCAAGTCTTGCTCGTCGCCAGAGGCTCCGAGATGCACAGAAGACGGTGGCAGCTGCTGAAAAGAAGGGCAGCGGTGAGTTTGTCGACAAGCAAGAAGATAGGCAGCTGCCTGTGCTTGGGAAGGAGCAGCTGCCTGGTTTTGGCAATTGCCTTCACAGCGCCCAGAAGCCGGTGCTCTGCTGCTTTGTTTTTCGCAGTCAGTCAATTGCACACTAGTGAAGCTGAGCCAGGCTCTTCAGCTTTGCTGCTTTTGAGCATCTGTGCTCCACTTATGCTCTCTGTGACATCTCTCGAGGTTGTTTGCCTCGGCCAGGCTGGAAAGTGCCCGCTAGTACCTAGAGCTGGGCAGGAGAGGGCAGAGAGCACTTCCATCTGACAGCAGGTTGCAGATTGCCTCGGAAAGAGCCGTGTCCTTGGAATGTGCAGCAAATCCTCTTTCTTTGCAAACCGCGGTTAGTGTGCAGTGCAGGTACGCTCTCCCCTTGCCAACTGGAGTGGGAAAGCTTTTCGCTAAGCTAGAGATGACTAGAGAAGCAGAAGCGCGGCTCCGGAGCTATCCGGAGGAAAGTGCCGCTTCCCGGCGTCTTTCGGCTTGAAGCGGCGCTCCGGAGCGCTGCGCTGCCGCTCTACTGAGCTGTGCGCGAATTAGCCGCTTCTTCGCCTCCGAGAAGCAGAGATCGCGGTTGCTTGGAAGAGGCGAAGAACGAAGCCGCAAAGAAGCGGGCTTGTGTGCGAAGCCTTCCGACTGCTGGAGGTCGGTGGCTGCCGCTCTCCTGCCTCTTGAATTCACTCTCGGCAAGCGAATGGAAAGCGTTCCAGGACAACTTGCCTGGGTTTTGACTTGGTCCTGATGCGTCCCACCTTGGCAAGTCTTGCTCGTCGCCAGAGGCTCCGAGATGCACAGAAGACGGTGGCAGCTGCTGAAAAGAAGGGCAGCGGTGAGTTTGTCGACAAGCAAGAAGATAGGCAGCTGCCTGTGCTTGGGAAGGAGCAGCTGCCTGGTTTTGGCAATTGCCTTCACAGCGCCCAGAAGCCCGGTGCTCTGCTGCTTTGTTTTTCGCAGTCAGTCAATTGCACACTAGTGAAGTTGAGCCAGGCTCTTCAGCTTTGCTGCTTTTGAGCATCTGTGCTCCACTTATGCTCTGTGACATCTCTGGAGGTTGTTTGCCTCGGCCAGGCTGGAAAGTGCCCGCTAGTACCTAGAGCTGGGCAGGAGAGGGCAGAGAGCACTTTCATCTGACAGCAGGTTGCAGATTGCCTCGGAAAGAGCCGTGTCCTTGGAATGTGCAGCAAATCCTCTTTCTTTGCAAACCGCGGTTAGTGTGCAGTGCAGGTACGCTCTCCCCTTGCCAAATGGAGTGGGAAAGCTTTTCGCTAAGCTAGAGATGACTAGAGAAGCAGAAGCGCGGTTCCGGAGCTATCCGGAGGAAAGTGCCGCTCCCGGCGTCTTTCGGCTTGAAGCGGCGCTCCGGAGCGCTGCGCTGCCGCTCTACTGAGCTGTGCGCGAATTAGCCGCTTCTTCGCCTCCGAGAAGCAGAGATCGCGGTTGCTTGGAAGAGGCGAAGAACGAAGCCGCAAAGAAGCGGGCTTGTGTGCCAAGCCTTCCGACTGCTGGAGGACGGTGGCTGCCGCTCTCCTGCCTCTTGAATTCACTCTCGGCAAGCGAATGGAAAGCGTTCCAGGACAACTTGCCTGGGTTTTGACTTGGTCCTGATGCGTCCCACCTTGGCAAGTCTTGCTCGTCGCCAGAGGCTCCGAGATGCACAGAAGACGGTGGCAGCTGCTGAAAAGAAGGGCAGCAGTGAGTTTGTCGACAAGCAAGAACATAGGCAGCTGCCTGTGCTTGGGAAGGAGCAGCTGCCTGGTTTTGGCAATTGCCTTCACAGCGCCCAGAAGCCCGGTGCTCTGCTGCTTTGTTTTTCGCAGTCAGTCAATTGCACACTAGTGAAGTTGAGCCAGGCTCTTCAGCTTTGCTGCTTTTGAGCATCTGTGCTCCACTTATGTTCTGTGACATCTCTGGAGGTTGTTTGCCTCGGCCAGGCTGGCAAGTGCCCGCTAGTACCTAGAGCTGGGCAGGAGAGGGCAGGAGAGCACTTCCATCTGACAGCAGGTTGCAGATTGCCTCGGAAAGAGCCGTGTCCTTGGAATGTGCAGCAAATCCTCTTTCTTTGCAACCGCGGTTAGTGTGCAGTGCAGGTACGCTCTCCCCTTGCCAAATGGAGTGGGAAAGCTTTTCGCTAAGCTAGAGATGACTAGAGAAGCAGAAGCGCGGCTCCGGAGCTATCCGGAGGAAAGTGCCGCTTCCCGGCGTCTTTCGGCTTGAAGCGGCGCTCCGGAGCACTCCGCTGCCGCTCTACTGAGCTGTGCGCGAATTAGCCGCTTCTTCGCCTCCGAGAAGCAGAGATCGCGGTTGCTTGGAAGAGGCGAAGAACGAAGCCGCAAAGAAGCGGGCTTGTGTGCCAAGCCTTCCGACTGCTGGAGGACGGTGGCTGCCGCTCTCCTGCCTCTTGAATTCACTCTCGGCAAGCGAATGGAAAGCGTTCCAGGACAACTTGCCTGGGTTTTGACTTGGTCCTGATGCGTCCCACCTTGGCAAGTCTTGCTCGTCGCCAGAGGCTCCGAGATGCACAGAAGACGGTGGCAGCTGCTGAAAAGAAGGGCAGCAGTGAGTTTGTCGACAAGCAAGAACATAGGCAGCTGCCTGTGCTTGGGAAGGAGCAGCTGCCTGGTTTTGGCAATTGCCTTCACAGCGCCCAGAAGCCCGGTGCTCTGCTGCTTTGTTTTTCGCAGTCAGTCAATTGCACACTAGTGAAGTTGAGCCAGGCTCTTCAGCTTTGCTGCTTTTGAGCATCTGTGCTCCACTTATGCTCTGTGACATCTCTGGAGGTTGTTTGCCTCGGCCAGGCTGGCAAGTGCCCGCTAGTACCTAGAGCTGGGCAGGAGAGGGCAGAGAGCACTTCCATCTGACAGCAGGTTGCAGATTGCCTCGGAAAGAGCCGTGTCCTTGGAATGTGCAGCAAATCCTCTTTCTTTGCAAACCGCGGTTAGTGTGCAGTGCAGGTACGCTCTCCCCTTGCCAAATGGAGTGGGAAAGCTTTTCGCTAAGCTAGAGATGACTAGAGAAGCAGAAGCGCGGCTCCGGAGCTATCCGGAGGAAAGTGCCGCTTCCCGGCGTCTTTCGGCTTGAAGCGGCGCTCCGGAGCGCTGCGCTGCCGCTCTACTGAGCTGTGCGCGAATTAGCCGCTTCTTCGCCTCCGAGAAGCAGAGATCGCGGTTGCTTGGAAGAGGCGAAGAACGAAGCCGCAAAGAAGCGGGCTTGTGTGCCAAGCCTTCCGACTGCTGGAGGACGGTGGCTGCCGCTCTCCTGCCTCTTGAATTCACTCTCGGCAAGCGAATGGAAAGCGTTCCAGGACAACTTGCCTGGGTTTTGACTTGGTCCTGATGCCTCCCACCTTGGCAAGTCTTGCTCGTCGCCAGAGGCTCCGAGATGCACAGAAGACGGTGGCAGCTGCTGAAAAGAAGGGCAGCGGTGAGTTTGTCGACAAGCAAGAACATAGGCAGCTGCCTGTGCTTGGGAAGGAGCAGCTGCCTGGTTTTGGCAATTGCCTTCACAGCGCCCAGAAGCCCGGTGCTCTGCTGCTTTGTTTTTCGCAGTCAGTCAATTGCACACTAGTGAAGCTGAGCCAGGCTCTTCAGCTTTGCTGCTTTTGAGCATCTGTGCTCCACTTATGCTCTGTGACATCTCTGGAGGTTGTTTGCCTCGGCCAGGCTGGAAAGTGCCCGCTAGTACCTAGAGCTGGGCAGGAGAGGGCAGAGAGCACTTCCATCTGACAGCAGGTTGCAGATTGCCTCGGAAAGAGCCGTGTTCTTGGAATGTGCAGCAAATCCTCTTTCTTTGCAAACCGCGGTTAGTGTGCAGTGCAGGTACACTCTCCCCTTGCCAAATGGAGTGGGAAAGCTTTTCGCTAAGCTAGAGATGACTAGAGAAGCAGAAGCGCGGCTCCGGAGCTATCCGGAGGAAAGTGCCGCTTCCCGGCGTCTTTCGGCTTGAAGCGGCGCTCCGGAGCGCTGCGCTGCCGCTCTACTGAGCTGTGCGCGAATTAGCCGCTTCTTCGCCTCCGAGAAGCAGAGATCGCGGTTGCTTGGAAGAGGCGAAGAACGAAGCCGCAAAGAAGCGGGCTTGTGTGCGAAGCCTTCCGACTGCTGGAGGTCGGTGGCTGCCGCTCTCCTGCCTCTTGAATTCACTCTCGGCAAGCGAATGGAAAGCGTTCCAGGACAACTTGCCTGGGTTTTGACTTGGTCCTGATGCGTCCCACCTTGGCAAGTCTTGCTCGTCGCCAGAGGCTCCGAGATGCACAGAAGACGGTGGCAGCTGCTGAAAAGAAGGGCAGCAGTGAGTTTGTCGACAAGCAAGAACATAGGCAGCTGCCTGTGCTTGGGAAGGAGCAGCTGCCTGGTTTTGGCAATTGCCTTCACAGCGCCCAGAAGCCGGTGCTCTGCTGCTTTGTTTTTCGCAGTCAGTCAATTGCACACTAGTGAAGTTGAGCCAGGCTCTTCAGCTTTGCTGCTTTTGAGCATCTGTGCTCCACTTATGCTCTGTGACATCTCTGGAGGTTGTTTGCCTCGGCCAGGCTGGAAAGTGCCCGCTAGTACCTAGAGCTGGGCAGGAGAGGGCAGAGAGCACTTTCATCTGACAGCAGGTTGCAGATTGCCTCGGAAAGAGCCGTGTCCTTGGAATGTGCAGCAAATCCTCTTTCTTTGCAAACCGCGGTTAGTGTGCAGTGCAGGTACGCTCTCCCCTTGCCAAATGGAGTGGGAAAGCTTTTCGCTAAGCTAGAGATGACTAGAGAAGCAGAAGCGCGGCTCCGGAGCTATCCGGAGGAAAGTGCCGCTTCCCGGCGTCTTTCGGCTTGAAGCGGCGCTCCGGAGCGCTGCGCTGCCGCTCTACTGAGCTGTGCGCGAATTAGCCGCTTCTTCGCCTCCGAGAAGCAGAGATCGCGGTTGCTTGGAAGAGGCGAAGAACGAAGCCGCAAAGAAGCGGGCTTGTGTGCCAAGCCTTCCGACTGCTGGTGGACGGTGGCTGCCGCTCTCCTGCCTCTTGAATTCACTCTCGGCAAGCGAATGGAAAGCGTTCCAGGACAACTTGCCTGGGTTTTGACTTGGTCCTGATGCCTCCCACCTTGGCAAGTCTTGCTCGTCGCCAGAGGCTCCGAGATGCACAGAAGACGGTGGCAGCTGCTGAAAAGAGGGCAGCAGTGAGTTTGTCGACAAGCAAGAACATAGGCAGCTGCCTGTGCTTGGGAAGGAGCAGCTGCCTGGTTTTGGCAATTGCCTTCACAGCGCCCAGAAGCCCGGTGCTCTGCTGCTTTGTTTTTCGCAGTCAGTCAATTGCACACTAGTGAAGCTGAGCCAGGCTCTTCAGCTTTGCTGCTTTTGAGCATCTGTGCTCCACTTATGCTCTGTGACATCTCTGGAGGTTGTTTGCCTCGGCCAGGCTGGAAAGTGCCCGCTAGTACCTAGAGCTGGGCAGGAGAGGGCAGAGAGCACTTCCATCTGACAGCAGGTTGCAGATTGCCTCGGAAAGAGCCGTGTCCTTGGAATGTGCAGCAAATCCTCTTTCTTTGCAAACCGCGGTTAGTGTGCAGTGCAGGTACGCTCTCCCCTTGCCAACTGGAGTGGGAAAGCTTTTCGCTAAGCTAGAGATGACTAGAGAAGCAGAAGCGCGGCTCCGGAGCTATCCGGAGGAAAGTGCCGCTTCCCGGCGTCTTTCGGCTTGAAGCGGCGCTCCGGAGCGCTGCGCTGCCGCTCTACTGAGCTGTGCGCGAATTAGCCGCTTCTTCGCCTCCGAGAAGCAGAGATCGCGGTTGCTTGGAGAAGAGGCGAAGAACGAAGCCGCAAAGAAGCGGGCTTGTGTGCCAAGCCTTCCGACTGCTGGAGGACGGTGGCTGCCGCTCTCCTGCCTCTTGAATTCACTCTCGGCAAGCGAAAGGAAAGCGTTCCAGGACAACTTGCCTGGGTTTTGACTTGGTCCTGATGCCTCCCACCTTGGCAAGTCTTGCTCGTCGCCAGAGGCTCCGAGATGCACAGAAGACGGTGGCAGCTGCTTGAAAAGAAGGGCAGCGGTGAGTTTGTCGACAAGCAAGAACATAGGCAGCTGCCTGTGCTTGGGAAGGAGCAGCTGCCTGGTTTTGGCAATTGCCTTCACAGCGCCCAGAAGCCCGGTGCTCTGCTGCTTTGTTTTTCGCAGTCAGTCAATTGCACACTAGTGAAGTTGAGCCAGGCTCTTCAGCTTTGCTGCTTTTGAGCATCTGTGCTCCACTTATGCTCTGTGACATCTCTGGAGGTTGTTTGCCTCGGCCAGGCTGGAAAGTGCCCGCTAGTACCTAGAGCTGGGCAGGAGAGGGCAGAGAGCACTTCCATCTGACAGCA
>NW_027100145.1:0-72909 GCF_031753505.1 Anomalospiza imberbis
CTTCTCCAGACTGATCCTGGTTTGATCCCGGCTCTTCTCCCAGTTTGATCCCAGTTTGATCCCAGGCTGATCCCAGTTTTTCCCAGTTTGATCCCGGGCCGATCCCAGTTTGATCCCAGTTTGATCCCAGTTTTTCCCAGACTGATCCCAGTTTGATCCCAGTTTGATCCCAGTTTCCCCAGGCCGATCCCAGCTCATCTCCCAGTTTGATCCCAGTTTAATCCAGGGCCGATCCCAGTTTGATCCCGGGCTGATCCCAGTTTGATCCCAGGCTGATCCAGTTTTTCCCAGTTTGATCCCGGGCCGATCCCAGTTTGATCCTAGGCTGATCCCAGTTTTTCCCAGTTAGATCCCGGGCTGATCCCGGCTCTTCTCCCAGTTTGATCCCAGTTTTTCCCAGACTGATCCCAGTTTGATCCCGGGCCGATCCCAGTTTGATCCCAGGCTGATCCCAGTTTTTCCCAGTTTGATCCCGGGCCGATCCCGGTTTGATCCCAGGCCGATCCTGGTTTGATCCCGGGCCGATCCCAGTTTGATCCCGGGCCGATCCCGGCTCTTCTCCCAGTTTGATCCCAGTTTGATCCCAGGCCGCTCCCAGTTTGATCCCGGGCCGATCCCGGTTTGATCCGGGGCCGATCCCGGTTTGATCCGGGGCTGATCCCAGTTTGATCCCGGGCCGATCCTGGTTTGATCCCGGGCTGATCCCAGTTTGATCCCGGGCCGATCCCAGTTTGATCCCAGGCTGATCCCAGTTTGATCCCAGGCTGATCCCAGTTTTTCCCAGTTTGATCCCGGGCCGATCCCGGTTTGATCCCGGGCCGATCCCGGTTTGATCCCGGGCCGATCCCAGCTCTTTTCCCAGTTTGATCCCGGGCCGATCCCAGCTCTTTTCCCAGTTTGATCCCGGGCCGATCCCAGTTTGATCTGGGGCCGATCCCGGTTTGATCCCAGTTTGATCCCGGGCTGATCTCAGCTTGATCCCGGGGCTGATCCCAGCTCTTTTCCCAGTTTGATCCCGGGCCGATCCTGGTTTGATCCAGGCCGATCCCAGTTTGATTGCAGGCTGATCCCAGTTTTTCCCAGTTTGATCCGGGCCGATGCCGGTTTGATCCGGGGGGCCGATCCCGGTTTTTGATCCGGGGCCGATCCCAGTTTTTGATCTGGGGCCGATCCCAGTTTTTGATCCGGGGCCGATCCCAGTTTTTGATCCGGGGCCGATCCCGGTTTTTGATCCGGGGCCGATCCCGGTTTTTGATCCGGGGCCGATCCCAGTTTTTTGATCCGGGGCCGATCCCGGTTTGATTGCAGGCTGATCCCAGTTTGATCCCAGTTTGATCCCAGGCTGATCCCAGTTTGATCCCAGGCTGATCCCAGTTTTTTCCCAGTTTGATCCCGGGCCGATGCCGGTTTGACCCCGGGCCGATCCCAGTTTGATCCCAGGCTGATCCCAGTTTGATCCCGGGCCGATCCCAGTTTGATCCCAGGCTGATCCCAGTTTGATCCGGGGTCGATGCCGGTTTGTTCCCGGGCCGATCCCAGTTTGATCCCAGGCTGATCCCAGTTTTTCCCAGTTTGATCCCGGGCCGATCCCGGTTTTTTGATCCGGGGCCGATCCCGGTTTTTGATCCGGGGCCGATCCCGTTTTTGATCCGGGGCCGATGCCGGTTCTTGCAGGTGCTGGTGTTCGTGCACTCGCGGAAGGAGACCGGCAGACGGCGCGCGCCATCCGGGACATGTGCCTGGAGAAGGACACGCTGGGGCTCTTCCTCCGGGAGGGCTCGGCCTCCACCGAGGTGCTGCGCACCGAGGCCGAGCAGTGCAAGGTGGGCCTGCGGAAAAACCCGGAAAAACCCGGAAAAAACCCGGGAAAAAACCCGGAAAAAACCCGGGAAAAAACCCGTGAAAAAACCCGGGAAAAAACCGGGAAAACCCGGGAAATCCGGAAAAATGCACCGGGGGAAAAATGGGGGAGATTGGGGAATGTGGGGAGGATTTGGAGAGGTCTGGGGAAATCGGGGCGCGGGGGAGTCGGGAAGATTTGGGGGAAGGTTTGGGGGAATTTGGGGGAAATGGGAAAAATTGAGAAAAATCTGGAAAAGTTTGGGGGGAATTTTGAAAGATCTGGGGGAAATTTGGGGAAAAGTTGGGAAATCTGGGAAATTAGGGAAGAATTGGGGAAAGTTGGGGGGAAATTGAGGAAATTGGGGGAAATTTGGGAAAAAAGGGAAAATCTGGGGAAATTTTGGGAACGTTGGGGGAAATTGGGGGAAAATGGCAAAAATCTGCAAAAATCAGGGAAATTTGGGAAAATTGAGGGGAAATTGGGACATTGGGGAAAATCTGGGGAAAATCGGGAAATTTGGGAGAATTGGGAAAAACGGGGAAAATTGGGAAGAATTTGGAAAAATCTGGGGAGAATTGGGGAAAAATGGGGACAATCTGGGGAAAATTGGGGAAAAATCTGGGGAAAATCTGGGAAAATTTGGGAAAATTTGGGAAAATTGGGAAAACTCCTTTGGGGCAAAGTTGGTTGATGCCCCCGTTCCCGAGGGATTTTTGCCGGACCGCGACGCTTGGGGACTTTTCCACCCCGTCCAAGCTGTGCCGATCCCAAACTTTTCCCTTGGAATTTTTTTTCCTGGAATTCTTTGGGCCGGGTTTTCCCGCAGAACCTGGAGCTGAAGGATCTCCTTCCCTACGGCTTCGCCATCCACCACGCCGGCATGACGCGCGTCGACCGCACCTTGGTGGAAGATCTCTTCGCCGACAAACACATCCAGGTGGGGGTGGAATTCCGGGATCCAATCCCAAAGTTTTTTTTTTTTTGGGTTCGGGATGAAATTTGGGATCCTGCTCCGATGTGGAAAAAAAGGGATTTTTTCCTCCGGGAGAAAAGGGGAGATGAAAATGGGAGGTTTTTTTTGGGGTGAAAAAGTGGGAAACGGGAATTCGGGAGAAGCAAAGTTTTGGATGGAGGTTCTTGGGTGGATTTGGAGGTTCCTGGGTGGAATTGAAGGTTCCTGCTGGATCTGATCCCTGATTTTGGATGGATTTGGAGGTTCCTGGGTGGATTTGAAGGTTCCTGCTGGATCTGATCCCTGGTTTTGGGTGGATTTGGAAGTTCCTGGTTGGATTTGGAGGTTTTTGGATGAATTTGGAAGTTCCTGGTTGGATTTGAAGGTTCCTGCTGGGTCTGATCCTGATTTTGGGTGGATTTGGAAGTTCCTGGTTGGATTTAGAGGTTTTTGGATGAATTTGGAAGTTCCTGGGTGGATTTGAAGGTTGCTGCTGGGTCTGATCCCTGGTTTTGGGGTGGATTTGGAGTTTCTCTTTGGATTTGGAAGTTTTTGGGTGGATTTGGAAGTTCCTGGTTGGATTTGAAAGGTTCCTGGGTGGATTTGGAAGTTCCTGGTTGGATTTGGAGGTTTTTGGATGAATTTGGAGGTTCCTGGTTGGATTTGGAGGTTTTTGGATGAATTTGGAAGTTCCTGGTTGGATTTGGAGGGTTTGGATGAATTTGGAGGTTTCTGGGTGGATTTGGAGGTTTTTGGGTGGATTTGGAAGTTCCTGGTTGGATTTGGAGGTTTTTGGATGAATTTGGAAGTTCCTGGTTGGATTTGAAGGTTCCTGCTGGGTCTGATCCCTGATTTTGGGTGGATTTGGAAGTTCCTGGTTGGATTAGAGGTTTTTGGATGAATTTGGAAGTTCCTGGGTGGATTTGAAGGTTGCTGCTGGGTCTGATCCCTGGTTTTGGGTGGATTTGGAGTTTCTCTTTGATTTGGAAGTTTTTGGGTGGATTTGGAAGTTCCTGGTTGGATTGAAGGTTCCTGGGTGGATTTGGAAGTTCCTGGTTGGATTTGGAGGTTTTTGGATGAATTTGGGGGTTTCTGGTTGGATTTGGAGGGTTTTGGATGAATTTGGAAGTTCCTGGGTGGATTTGAAGGTTCCTGCCGGGTCCGATCCCTGGTTTTGGGTGGATTTGGAGTTTCTCTTTGGATTTGGAGGTTTTTGGATGAATTTGGAAGTTCCTGGGTGGATTTGACGGTTGCTACTGGATCTGATCCCTGATTTTGGGTGGATTTGGAGGTTTCTGGTTGGATTTGGAGGTTTTTGGATGAATTTGGAAGTTCCTGGTTGGATTTGGAAGTCTTTGGGTGGATTTGGAGGTTCCTGGTTGGATTTGAAGGTTCCTGGTGGATTTGGAGGTTCCTGCTGGGTCTGATCCCTGATTTTGGGTGGATTGGAAGTTCCTGGTTGGATTTGGAGGTTTTTGGATTAATTTGGAAGTTCCTGGTTGGATTTGACGGTTGCCTACTGGATCTGATCCCTGATTTTGGGTGGATTTGGAGGTTCCTGGGTGGATTTGGAGGGTTTTGGATGAATTTGGAGGTTTCTGGTGGGATTTGGAAGTTTTTGGATGAATTTGGAAGTTCCTGGTTGGATTTGGAGGTTTTTGGTGAATTTGGAATTTCCTGGTTGGATTTGGAGGTTTTTGGATGAATTTGGAAGTTCTGATTGGATTTGAAGATTCCTGGGTGGATTTTTGGAGCTTCCTGCTGGATCTGACCCCAGTTTTCCTGCAGGTCCTGGTGTCCACGGCCACGCTGGCCTGGGGCGTGAACCTGCCGGCGCACACGGTGATCATCAAAGGCACGCAGGTCTACAGCCCGGAGAAGGGGCGCTGGACGGAGCTGGGAGCGCTGGACATCCTCCAGGTGGGACCTGGCAACGTCCCGGGACCTTCCCGGCCTCAAATCCCATCCAAAATCCCAGTTTTGGGGTTCCTCCTCGTTCTTCATGGTGGTGTGGGGTTGGAGGGGATGAGAAAAGTTCCTCAAGAATTCCTAGCCCGAACCCACCTCAGATAATTCCTCAAGAACTCCCTGCCCAAACCCAGCTGAGATAATCCCTCAAGAATTCCATGCCCAGACCCTCTTGAGATACTTCCTCCAGAATTCCATGCCCAAACCCAGCTGAGATATTTCCTTAAGAATTCCTTGCCCAAACCCACCTCAGATAATTCCTCAAGAACTCCCTGCCCAAACCCAGCTGAGATAACTCCATGCCACCTGAGATAATCCCTCAAGAATTCCATGCCCAAAGCCTGCTGAGATAATTCCTCAAGAACTCCTTGCCCAAACCCACCTGAGATAACTCCCTGCCCAAACCCACCTGAGATAACTCCATGCCCAAACCCAGCTGAGATAATCCCTCAAGAATTCCATGCCCAGACCCTCTTGAGATACTTCCTCCAGAATTCCATGCCCAAACCCAGCTGAGATAATTCCTTAAGAATTCCTTGCCCAAACCCACCTCAGATAATTCCTCAAGAACTCCCTGCCCAAACCCACCTGAGATAACTCCATGCCCAAACCCACCTGAGATAATCCTTCAAGAATTCCATGCCCAAACCCACCTGAGATAACTCCTCAAGAACTCCATGCCCAAACCCACCTGAGATAACTCCATGCCCAAACCCAGCTGAGATAATCCCTCAAGAATTCCATGCCCAGACTCTCTTGAGATGCTTCCTCCAGAATTCCATGCCCAAACCCATCTGAGATAATTCCTTAAGAATTCCTTGCCCAAACCCACCTCAGATAATTCCTCAAGAACTCCCTGCCCAAACCCACCTGAGATAACTCCCTGCTCAAACCCATCTGAGATAATCCCTCAAGAATTCCATGCCCAGACCCTCTTGAGATACTTCCTCCAGAATTCCATGCCCAAACCCAGCTGAGATAACTCCTCAAGAACTCCTTGGCCCAAACCCACCTGAGATAACTCCATGCCCGAACCCACCTGAGATAATCCCTCAAGAATTCCCAGTTCCCTGAGCTGTTTCTCCCCTGTTCCAGATGTTGGGCCGTGCCGGGAGGCCCAGTACGACACGAAAGGAGAAGGAATTCTCATCACTTCCCATGGAGAGCTCCAGTATTACCTGTCCCTGCTCAACCAGCAGCTGCCCATCGAGAGCCAGATGGTGGCCAAGCTCCCGGACATGCTCAACGCCGAGGCCGTGCTGGGGAATGTCCAAAATGCCAAGGTGGGACGGAATTCCCGATTTTCCGTAGGGATTTGTGGCCGTGGTTCTGCCCCCTGAGATAATTCCATGCCCAAACCTGGCTGAGATAATTCCTCAAGAATTCTATGCCCAAACCCACCTGAGATAGTTCCTCAAGAATTCCATGCCCAGATCACCCTGAGATAATTCCTTGCCCAAACCCTGCTGAGATAATTCTTCAAAAATTCCATGCCCAAACCTGGCTGAGATAATTCTTCAAAAATTCCATGACCTAACCCACCTGAGATAATTCCTCAAGAATTCCATGCCCAGATCTCCCTGAGATAATTCCTTGCCCAAACCCACCTGAGATAACTCCTCCAGAATTCCATGCCCAAACTCTGCTGAGATAATCCCTCAAGAATTCCATGCCCAAACCCACCTGAGATAATTCCTCAAGAACTCCATGCCCAAACCTGGCTGAGATAATTCCTCAAGAATTCTATGCCCAAACCCACCTGAGATAATTCCTCAAGAATTCCATGCCCAGATCACCCTGAGATAATTCCATGCCCAAACCCTGCTGAGATAATTCCTCAAGAACTCCATGCCCAAACCTGGCTGAGATAATTCCATGCCTAAACCCACCTGAGATAACTCCTCCAGAATTCCATGCCCAAACCCAGCTGAGATAACTCCTCAAGGACTCCTTGCCCAAACCCACCTGAGATAACTCCTCCAGAATTCCATGCCCAAAGCCTGCTGAGATAATTCCTCAAGAATTCCATGACCTAACCCACCTGAGATGAATTCCTTGGGAATATAGGGAGCAGAAACCGAGATTTACGTGGGAATTATGTACACGAAAAGCAGATTTCCTGAAAAATTTGAATGAGGAAAAGCAGATTTCCTTGGGAATTAGGTACCAGGAAAAGCAGATTCCCTTGGAAACCAGACACCGGAAAAGCAGATTTCTGGGAAGTTGGACACCAGGAAAAGCAGATTTCCTGGGAGGTTGGACACCAGGAAAAACAGATTTCCTGGGAAGTTGGACACCAGGAAAAGCAGATTTCCTGGGAAGTTGGACACCAGGAAAAGCAGATTTTCTGGGAATTATGTTGAGGAAAAGCAGATTTTCTGGGAATTATGTTGAGGAAAAGCAGATTTTCTGGAATTATGTTGAGGAAAAGCAGATTTTCTGGGAATTATGTTAGGTTAAAAGCAGATTTCCTGGGAATTATGTTAGGTAAAAGCAGATTTCCTGGGCGATTTGGGGCTCCCCCGGTGCTTCCTGGCGGTGGCAGGAGATGCCAGGGCTGATTGAGGATTTGGGAATTGCGTAGGATGCGGTGAACTGGCTGGGCTACACCTACCTCTACATCCGCATGCCTGCGCTCGCCGAGCCTTTACGGCATCTCCCACGACGAGCTGAAGGCGGATCCGCTCCTGGAGCAGCGGCGCCTCGACCTCGTCCACACGGCGGCCCTGATGCTCGACAAGAACAACCTGGTCAAGTACGACAAGAAAACCGGGAATTTCCAGGTGGGACGGCCAAAAAAAAAAATATGGGGATTTGTAGGTGGGATGGCAGGGGAAAAAAAAAAAAAAAAAAGAAAGGGAAATTCTCGGTGGGGTGGTCAAAAAAAAAGGGAATTTCTAGGTGGGATGACAGAAAAAAAAATGGGGATTTTTAGGAGAAGGGGAAAAAAAATGGGATTTTTGGTGGAAGGGGAAGAAAAAATGGGGATTTTTAGGTGGAAGAGAAAAAAATGGGGGATTTTTAGGTGGAAGGGGAAAAAAATGGGGATTTTTAGGAGGAAGGGGAAAAAATGGGGATTTTTAGGTGGAAGGGGAAAAAATGGTGGATTTTTAGGAGGAAGGGGAAAAAATGAGGATTTTTAGGTGGAAGGGGAAAAAATGGGGATTTTTAGGAGGAAGGGGAAAAAAATGGGGATTTTTGGTGGAAGGGGAAAAAAGGAGGATTTTTAGGTGGAAGGGGGAAAAAGGAGGATTTTTAGGAGGAAGGGGAAAAAATGGGGATTTTTAGGTGGAAGGGGAAAAAAGGAGGATTTTTAGGTGGAAGGGGAGAAAAAATGGGGTTTTTAGGTGGAAGGGGAAAAAATGGGGATTTTTAGGAGGAAGGGGAAAAAAAATGGGGATTTTTAGGTGGAAGGGGAAAAAATGGGGATTTTTAGGTGGAAGGGGAAAAAATGGGGATTTTTAGGTGGAAGGGGAAAAAATGGGGATTTTTAGGTGGAAGGGGAAAAAAGGGGATTTTTAGGTGGGAGATTCCTGTGGGTGTCTCCTGGCCCTTCCCCTCGTTCTCCTGGCCATTTTCCTCCCACCATTCCTGTGGTTTTTCCCACTTGTTCTGGTTGTTCTCCCGAATGTTCCGTGGTTTATCACAACCATTCCCGTGGTTTATTCCGACTGTTCCTGTGTTTATCCTGACTGTTCCCATGGTTTATCCTGACTGTTCCCGTGGTTTATCCTGACCGTTCCTGTGGTTTATCCCGACCGTTCCCCATGGTTTATTCCGACTGTTCCCGTGGTTTATCCTGACCGTTCCTGTGGTTTATTCTGACCGTTCCCGTGGTTTATCCTGACTGTTCCCGTGGTTTATCCTACTGTTCCTGTGGTTTATCCTGACTGTTCTGTGGTTTATCCCGACTGTTCCCATGGTTTATCCTGACTGTTCCCGTGGTTTATCCTGACTGTTCCCGTGGTTTATCCCGACTGTTCCCGTGGTTTATCCTGACCGTTCCTGTGGTTTATCTTGACTGTTCCCGTGGTTTATCCTGACTGTTCCTGTGGTTTATTCCGACTGTTCCCATGGTTTATCCCGACCGTTCCCATGGTTTATTCCGACTGTTCCCGTGGTTTATCCTGACCGTTCCTGTGGTTTATTCTGACCGTTCCAGTGGTTTATCCTGACTGTTCCCGTGGTTTATCCTGACTGTTCCTGTGGTTTATCCTGACTGTTCCTGTGGTTTATCCCGACTGTTCCCATGGTTTATCCTGACTGTTCCCGTGGTTTATCCTGACTGTTCCCGTGGTTTATCCCGACTGTTCCCGTGGTTTATCCTGACCGTTCCTGTGGTTTATCTTGACTGTTCCCGTGGTTTATCCTGACTGTTCCTGTGGTTTATTCCGACTGTTCCATGGTTTATCCTGACTGTTCCTGTGGTTTATCCTGACTGTTCCCGTGGTTTATCCTGACCGTTCCTGTGGTTTATCCTGACTGTTCCCATGGTTTATCCTGACTGTTCCCGTGGTTTATTCCCAACTGTTCCTGTGGTTTATCCCGACCGTTCCCGTGGTTTATCCTGACTGTTCCCGTGGTTTATTCCAACGGTTCCTGTGGTTTATCCCCACTGTTCCCGTGGTTTATCCTGACCGTTCCCGTGGTTTATTCCAACGGTTCCTGTGGTTTATCCCCACTGTTTCCATGGTTTATTCCGACTGTTCCTGTGGTTTATCCTGACTGTTCCCGTGTTTATCCTGACTGTTCTTGTGGTTTATCCTGACTGTTCCCGTGGTTTATTCCGACTGTTCCTGTGGTTTATCCTGACCGTTCCCATGGTTTATCCCAACCATTCCCGTGGTTTATCCTGACTGTTCCCGTGGTTTATCCTGACCGTTCCCGTGGTTTATCCTGACTGTTCCTGTGGTTTATCCCAACCATTCCCGTGGTTTATCCTGACCGTTCCCATGGTTTATCCCGACCGTTCCCGTGGTTTATCCTGACTGTTCCCGTGGTTTATCCTGACTGTTCCCGTGGTTTATCCTGGCTGTTCCTGTGGTTTATTCCGACTGTTCTGTGGTTTATTCTGACCGTTCCTGTGGTTTATCCCGACTGTTCCCGTGGTTTATCCTGACTGTTCCCGTGGTTTATTCCGACTGTTCCTGTGGTTTATCCCGACTGTTCCTGTGGTTTATCCCGACCGTTCCCGTGGTTTATCCCGACTGTTCCCGTGGTTTATCCTGACTGTTCCCGTGGTTTATTCCGACTGTTCCTGTGGTTTATCCCGACTGTTCCTGTGGTTTATCCTGACTGTTCCCATGGTTTATTCCGACTGTTCCCGTGGTTTATCCTGACTGTTCCCGTGGTTTATCCTGACTGTTCCCGTGGTTTATCCTGACTGTTCCCGTGGTTTATCCTGACTGTTCCCGTGGTTTATTCCGACTGTTCCCGTGGTTTATTCCGACTGTTCCCGTGGTTTATCCCGACCGTTCCTGTGGTTTATCCTGACCTTTCCCATGGTTTATTCCGACTGTTCCCGTGGTTTATCCTGACCGTTCCTGTGGTTTATCCTGACCGTTCCCGTGGTTTATCCTGACTGTTCCTGTGGTTTATCCCGACTGTTCCCGTGGTTTATCCTGACCGTTCCCATGGTTTATCCCGACCGTTCCCGTGGTTTATCCCGACTGTTTCCCGTGGTTTATCCTGACTGTTCCCGTGGTTTATCCTGGCTGTTCCTGTGGTTTATCCCGACTGTTCCCGTGGTTTATCCCGACTGTTCCCGTGGTTTATCCTGACCATTCCTGTGGTTTATCCTGACTGTTCCCATGGTTTTATCCTGAGCATTCCTATGGTTTATCCCCACTGTTCCGTGGTTTATCCTGACTGTTCCCGTGGTTTATCCTGACTGTTCCTGTGGTTTATCTTGACTGTTCCTGTGGTTTATCCCGACTGTTCCCGTGGTTTATCCCGACTGTTCCGTGGTTTATCCTGACTGTTCCCGTGGTTTATCCTGACCGTTCCCGTGGTTTATCCTGACCGTTCCCGTGGTTTATCCTGACCGTTCCTGTGGTTTATCCTGACTGTTCCCGTGGTTTATCCCAACTGTTCCCGTGGTTTATCCTAACCGTTCCCGTGGTTTTTCCCCACTGTTCCCGTGGTTTATTCCGACTGTTCCCGTGGTTTATCCCGACCGTTCCTGTGGTTTATCCTGACCTTTCCCATGGTTTATTCCGACTGTTCCTGTGGTTTATCCTGACTGTTCCCGTGGTTTATCCTGACTGTTCCCGTGGTTTTCCCCACTGTTCCCGTGGTTTATCCTGACCGTTCCCATGGTTTATTCTGACTGTTCCTGGGTTTATCCCAACTGTTCCCGTGGTTTATCCTGACTGTTCCCATGGCTTATCCTGACTGTTCCCGTGGTTTATCCTGACTGTTCCCGTGGTTTATCCTGACTGTTCCCGTGGTTTATCCTGACTGTTCCCGTGGTTTATCCCAACCATTCCCGTGGTTTATCCCGACTGTTCCCGTGGTTTATCCTGACTGTTCCCGTGGTTTATCCCTACTGTTCCTGTGGTTTATCCTGGACTGTTCCTGTGGTTTATCCCAACCATTCCCGTGGTTTATTCCGACTGTTCCTGTGGTTTATCCTGACCGTTCCCGTGGTTTATCCTGACCGTTCCCATGGTTTATCCCGACCGTTCCCGTGGTTTATCCTGACTGTTCCCGTGGTTTATCCTGACTGTTCCCGTGGTTTATCCTGACTGTTCCCGTGTTTATCCTGACCGTTCCCGTGGTTTATCCTGACCGTTCCCATGGTTTATCCCGACTGTTCCCATGGTTTATCCCGACTGTTCCCGTGGTTTATCCTGACTGTTCCCGTGGTTTATCCTGACTGTTCCCGTGGTTTATCCTGACTGTTCCCATGGTTTATCCCGACCGTTCCCATGGTTTATCCTGACTGTTCCTGTGGTTTATCCTGACTGTTCCCGTGGTTTATCCTGACTGTTCCCATGGTTTATCCCGACTGTTCCCGTGGTTTATCCTGACTGTTCCCGTGGTTTATCCTGACTGTTCCCGTGGTTTATCCCGACTGTTCCCGTGGTTTATCCTGACTGTTCCCGTGGTTTATCCTGACTGTTCCCGTGGTTTATCCCAACTGTTCCTGTGGTTTATCCTGACTGTTCCCGTGGTTTATCCCCACTGTTCCCATGGTTTATTCCGACTGTTCCCGTGGTTTATCCTGACTGTTCCTGTGGTTTATCCCGGACTGTTCCCGTGGTTTATCCTGACTGTTCCCATGGTTTATCCCAACTGTTCCCGCCCTTTTCCCGGCTGTCCCGGCAGGTGACAGAGCTGGGCCGCATCGCCAGCCATTACTACATCACCAACGAGACGGTGCAGACGTACAACCAGCTGCTGAAACCCACCCTGAGCGAGATCGAGCTCTTCCGCGTCTTCTCCCTGTCCTCGGAGTTCCGCAACATCACCGTGCGCGAGGTACGGGAACGGGCAACGCCCGACTTCCAACACTCAACACCCAACACCCAACAGCCGTCACCCAACAACACCCAACAGCCGTCACCCAACATCAATCACTCAACGCCAAATCCAACATCAAACACCCAACAACACCCAACAGCCGTCACCCAACATCAATCAATCATCTCCCAACTTCCAATGTCAAACACCCAACAACACCCAACAGCCGTCGTCCAACACCACCCAACATCAAACACTCAACACCCAACAACACCCAATACCCAGCAGCCATCACCCAACAGCCGTCACCCAACAACACCCAGCAGCCGTCACCCAACAACACTCAACACCCAACAGCCATCACCCAACAACACCCAACAGCCGTCACCCAACATCAATCACTCAACGCCCGACTCCAACATCAAACACCCAGCAACACCCAACAACACCCAACAGCCTTCACCCAACATCAATCACTCAACGCCCAACTCCAACATCAAACACCCAACAACACCCAACAACACCCAACAGCCGTCACCCAACAACACCCATCAGCATCACCTAACATCCAGCACTCAACACCCAATGGCCAACATCAAACAACCAGCAACACCCAACAGCCATCACCCAACAACACCCAACACCCAGCATCCATCACCCAACACCCAACACCCAAAAGCCATCACCCAACAACAGCCAACACCCAACACCCAACATCCATCACCCAACACCCAACACCCAACACCCAAAAGCCATCACCCAACAACAGCCAACACCCAACACCCAGCATCCATCACCCAACACCCAACACCCAACAGCCATCACCCAACAACACCCAACACCCAGCAGCCATCACCCAACAACACCCAACACCCAGCAGCCATCACCCAACACCCAACACCCAACAGCCATCACCCAACACCCAACACCCAGCAGCCATCACCCAACAGCCAACACCCAACACCCAAAAGCCATCCCCCAACAACACCTAACAGCCGTCATCCAACACCACCCAACATCAAACACTCCACACCCAACATCAAACAGCCATCACCCAACACCCAACAGCCATCACTCAACACCCAGCAGCCATCACCCAACACCCAACATCAAACACTCAGCACCCAACATCAAACACCCAACCTCAAACAGCCATCACCCAGCACGCAACACCCAAAATCAAACAGCCATCACCCAACAGCCATCACCCAACACCCAACATCAAACACCCAACACCCAACAGCCATCACCCAACAACACCCATCACCCAACACCCATCACCCAACAGCCATCACCCATCACCCAGCAGCCATCGCCCAACACCCAACAGCCATCGCCCAACACCCAACAGCCATCACTCAACACCCAGCAGCCATCACCCAACACCCAACATCAAACACTCAGCACCCAACATCAAACACCCAACCTCAAACAGCCATCACCCAGCACGCAACACCCAAAATCAAACAGCCGTCACCCAACACCCAACATCCAACATCAAACACCCAACATCAAACAGCCATCACCCAACAACACCCAACAGCCATCGCCCGACAACACCCATCACCCAACAGCCATCACCCATCAGCCATCCCTGTTTCTCCCAGGAGGAGAAGCTGGAGCTGCAGAAGCTTCTGGAGCGAGTCCGATCCCGGTGAAGGAGAGCATTGAGGAGCCCAGTGCCAAGGTGAGCCCTGCCGGGAATTCCCGGTGGGAATTCTGCTCTCCTCCCTCTCTGGGACATCCTGGACAGCGCTGGGAGGCTCCGAGTGATCCGGGAGATCCGTGGGATTGGGGGGAGGATGGAAGGGAGGTGGGAGATGGGATTTGGGTGCCAGGAAAAGAAGATTTCTTGGGATAGGTGGGACCAGGAAAAGGAAATTTCCTTGGGAATGAAGAGCCAGGAAAAGCAGATTTCCTGGGAAATTCAGAAAGAGGAAAAGGAGATTTCCTGGGAAATTTGGGAACAGGAAAAGGAGATTTTCTGGGAATTTGGGAACAGGAAAATGAGGTTTCCTAGGAATTTGGGAACAGGAAAATGAGATTTCCCGGGAATTTGGGAACAGGAAAATGAGATTTCCCAGGAATTTGGGAACACGAAAAGCAGCGTTCCTTGGAAATTTGGGAACAGGAAAAGAAAATTTCCAGGAAATTTGGGAACAGGAAAAGAAGATTTCCCGGGAATTTGGGAACACGAAAAGCAGATTTCCTGGGAAATCTGGGAACAGGAAACGCAGATTTCCTGGGAAATTAGGCACAAGGTAAAGCAGCTTTTCCAAGGATTTGGCACTAGGAAAATGAGGTTTCCTTGGGAATTTTGTACCAGGAAAAGGAAATTTCCTTGGAATTTGGCACAGGAAAAGCAGTTTCCCTGGGAATTAGGAGCCAGGAAAAGCAGCTTCCATGGGAAATTTGGAATGGGGAAAAGAAAGTTTCCTCGGGAATTAAGCTCCAGGCAAAGCAGCTTTCCCGGGATATTCCCTGAGAGCTGTTCCATGGCCGTTCCCAGATCAACGTCCTGCTCCAGGCCTTCATCTCGCAGCTGAAGCTGGAGGGGTTCGCCCTCATGGCCGACATGGTCTACGTCACCCAGGTGAGCCAGGAATTCCCTCGGAATTCCCAGTGGGACTGGTGAGGGGCTGGCATGGAATTCCCAGAGCAGCTGGGATCCCTGGAAGTGTCCAAGACCAGGTTGGAGCCACCTGGGACGGTGGAAAGTCTGGGACCCGTGGTGGCACTGGGAGAACCTTGGTGTTCCTTCAAACTTAGAGCGTTCCATGTGGAGATCTAGGTGGGATTTTGGGAAGGAATTTTCCCTTTGAGGGGCTGGGATGGAATTCCCAGAGAAGCTGGAATCCTGGAAATGTCCGAGACCAGGTTGGAGCCACCTGGGACGGTGGAAGGTCTGGGACCCGTGGTGGCACTGGGAGAACCTTGGTGTTCCTTCAAAACCCAAACCATTCCGTGTATCCATGTGGAGATCTGGGTGGGATTTTGGGAAGGAATATTGGGTGAGGAGCTGGGATGGAATTCCCAGAGGACCTAGAATGCCTGGAAGTGTCCAAGATCAGGTTGGAGCCACCTGGGACAGTGGAAGGTCTGGGACCCGTGTGGCACTGGGAGAACCTTGGTGTTCCTCAAACCCAAACCATTCCGTGTATCCATGTGGAGATCTGGGTGGGATTTTGGGAAGGAACATTGGAGAGGAGCTGGATGGAATTCCCAGAGAAGCTGGGGCTGCCCCAAAAATCCCTGGAAATGTCCAAGGCCAGGTTGGAGCACCCTGATCCAGTAGAAAACGTCCCAGCCCATGGTGGGACCAGATGAGCTTTAAGGTCCCTTCCACCCCAAACCATTCCATGATTCCATGTGGAGATTTAGGTGGGATTTTGGGAAGGAATTTTCCCTTTGAGGGCTGGGATGGAATTCCAGAGCAGCTGGGATCCCTGGAAGTGTCAGAGATCAGGTTGGAGCCACCTGGGACAGTGGAAGTCTGGGACCCGTGGTGGCACTGGGAGAACCTTGGTGTTCCTCAAACCCAAACCATTCCGTGTATCCATGTGGAGATCTGGGTGGGATTTTGGGAAGGAATATTGGGAGAGGAGCTGGGATGGAATTCCCAGAGAAGCTGGGGCTGCCCCAAAATCCCTGGAAATGTCCAAGGCCAGGTTGGAGCACCCTGATCCAGTAGAAAACGTCCCAGCCCATGGTGGGACCAGATGAGCTTTAAGGTCCCTTCCACCCCAAACCATTCCATGATTCCATGTGGAGATTTAGGTGGATTTTGGGAAGGAATTTTCCCTTTGAGGGGCTGGGATGGAATTCCCAAAGGACCTAGAATCCCTGGAAGTGTCCAAGGCCAGGTTGGAGCCACCTGGGACTGTGGAAGGTCTGGGACCCGTGGTGGCACTGGGAGAACCTTGGTGTTCCTTCAAACTTAGAGCGTTCCATGTGGAGATCTAGGTGGGATTTTGGAAGGAATTTTCCCTTTGAGGGGCTGGGATGGAATTCCCAAAGGACCTAGAATCCCTGGAAGTGTCCAAGATCAGGTTGGAGCTACCTGGGACAGTGGAAGGTCTGGGACCCATGGTGGCACTGGGAGAACCTTGGTGTTCCTCAAACCCAAACCATTCCGTGTATCCATGTGGAGATCTGGGTGGGATTTTGGGAAGGAATATTGGGAGAGGAGCTGGGATGGAATTCCCAGAGCAGCTGGAATCCCTGGAAATGTCCGAGACCAGGTTGGAGCCACCTGGGACAGTGGAAAGTCTGGGACCCGTGGTGGCACTGGGAGAACCTTGGTGTTCCTCAAACCCAAACCATTCCATGTATCCATGTGGAGATCTAGGTGGGATTTTGGGAAGGAATTTTCCCTTTGAGGGGCTGGGATGGAATTCCCAAAGGACCTAGAATCCCTGGAAGTGTCCAAGATCAGGTTGGAGCCACGTGGGACAGTGGAAGGTCTGGGACCCACGGTGGCACTGGGAGAACCTTGGTGTTCCTCAAACCCAAACCATTCCGTGTATCCATGTGGAGATCTGGGTGGGATTTTGGGAAGGAATATTGGGAGAGGAGCTGGCATGGAATTCCCAGAGGACCTGGAATCCCTGGAAGTGTCCAAGATCAGGTTGGAGCCACCTGGGACAGTGGAAGGTCTGGGACCCGTGGTGGCACTGGGAGAACCTTGGTGTTCCTTCAAACTAGAGCGTTCCATGTGGAGATTTAGGTGGGATTTTGGGAAGGAATTTTCCCTTTGAGGGGCTGGGGTGGAATTCCAGAGGACGTAGAATCCCTGGAAGTGTCCAAGATCAGGTTGGAGCCACCTGGGACGGTGGAAGGTCTGGGACCCGTGGTGGCACTGGGAGAACCTTGGTGTTCCTTCAAACTTAGAGCGTTCCATGTGGAGATCTAGGTGGGATTTTGGGAAGGAATTTTCCCTTTGAGGGGCTGGGATGGAATTCCCAGAGCAGCTGGGATCCCTGGAAGTGTCCACGGCCAACGCTGTGTGATGCCACCAGTTGTGGCGACACCGGTTGGGATTTTGGGTCATTCCCACCCCAAACCCCTCCAGGCTGGCACGCAGGGTGGGATGGGAATTTGGGAACGTCCAGGAACGTGCCCCCAAAACCTTTCCGTGTCCCGCAGTCTGCCGGGAGGCTGATGAGAGCCATCTTTGAGATCGTCCTGAACCGCGGCTGGGCCCAGCTCACCGACAAGACCCTCAACCTCTGCAAGATGATCGACAAGCGCATGTGAGCCCCGATCCCGCAGAATTCCCCGGAATTCCCGCGGGTCCCCGGTGTCCCCTGAGCCCCCGGGTTGTCCCCGCAGGTGGCAGTCCATGTGTCCCCTGCGCCAGTTCAAGAAGCTGCCCGAGGAGGTGGTGAAGAAGATCGAGAAGAAGAATTTCCCCTTCGAGCGCCTCTACGACCTCAACCACAACGAGATCGGTGCCGAAACGGGGGGAAATCGCCCGAATCGGGGGTGGGGAGGGGGGTTTGGGACCGTGGCACGGGAGAATACCCTGAATTTGGGCTAAAATCCCCTAAATTCGGGCTAAAATCCCCAAAATCCAGGCTAAAATCCCAAAATTTGGGCTAAAATCCCTTAATTTCAAGCTAAAATCCCCAAAATCCAGGTTAAAATCCCTAATTTGGGCTAAAATCCCCTAAATTTGTGCTCAAATCCCAAAATCCGGGCTGGGGAGGAGTTTGGGATTGTGGCACGGGAGAATCCCCTGAATTCAGGCTAAAATCCCCAAAATTTGGGCTAAAATCCCACTAAATTTGTGCTCGAATCCCAAAATCCGGGCTGGGGAGGGGTTTGGGATTGTGGCACGGGAGAATCCCCTGAATTCGGGCTAAAATCCCCAAAATTCGGGCAAAAAATCCCCTAAATTTGTGCTCAAAATCCCCAAAATCCAAGCTGGGGAGGGGTTTGGGATTGTGGCACGGGAGAATCCCCTGAATTCGGGCTAAAATCCCCAAAATTTGGGCTAAAATCCCCTAATTTCAAGCTAAAATCCCCAAAATCCAGGTTAAAATCCAAAATTCGGGCTAAAATCCCCTAAATTTGTGCTCAATTCCCCAAAATCCGGGCTGGGGAGGGGTTTGGGATTGTGGCACGGGAGAATCCCCTGAATTCAGGCTAAAATCCCCAAAATTTGGGCTAAAATCCCCTAAATTTGTGCTCGAATCCCAAAATCCGGCTGGGGAGGGGTTGGGATTGTGGCACGGGAGAATCCCCTGAATTCGGCTAAAATCCCAAAATTCGGGCAAAAATCCCCTAAATTTGTGCTCAAATCCCAAAATCCAAGCTGGGGAGGGGTTTGGGATTGTGGCACGGGAGAATCCCTGAATTCGGGCTAAAATCCCCAAAATTTGGGCTAAAATCCCCAAAATTTGTGCTCAATATTCCCAAAATCCCGGCTGGGGAGGGGTTTGGGATTGTGGCACGGAGAATCCCCTGAATTCGGGCTAAAATCCCCAAAATTTGGGCTAAAATCCCCCAAATCCAGGTTAAAGTCCCCTGAATTCAGGCTAAAATCCCCAAAATTTGGGCTAAAATCCCCTAAATTTGTGCTCGAATCCCCAAAATCCGGGCTGGGGAGGGTTTGGGATTGTGGCACGGGAGAATCCCCTGAATTCGGGCTAAAATCCCCAAAATTTGGGCTTAAAATCCCCTAATTTCAAGCTAAAATCCCCAAAATCCGGGCTGGGGAGGGGTTTGGGATTGTGGCACGGGAGAATCCCCTGGTATTCAGGGTAAAATCCCCCAAATTTGGGCTAAAATCCCCTAATTTCAAGCTAAAATCCCCAAAATCCGGGCTGGGGAGGGGTTTGGGATTGTGGCACGGGAGAATCCCCTGAATTCGGGCTAAAATCCCCAAAATTTGGGCTAAAATCCCCTAAATTTGTGCTCAAATCCCCAAAATCCGGGCTGGGGAGGGGTTTGGGATTGTGGCACGGGAGAATCCACCTGAATTCGGGCTAAAATCCCAAAATTTGGGCTAAAATCCCCTAAATTTGTGCTCAAATCCCCAAAATCCGGCTGGGGAGGGGTTCGGGATTGTGGCACGGGAGAATCCCCTGTATTCAGGGTAAAATCCCCAAAATTCGGGCAAAAATCCCCTAAATTTGTGCTCAAATCCCCAAAATCCAAGCTGGGGAGGGGTTTGGGATTGTGGCATGGGAGAATCCCCTGAATTCGGGCCAAAATCCCCAAAATTTGGGCTAAAATCCCCAAAATCCAGGTTAAAGTCCCCTGTATTCAGGGTAAAATCCCCAAAATTCGGGCAAAAATCCCCTAAATTTGTGCTCAAATCCCCAAAATCCGGGCTGGGGAGGAGTTTGGGATTGTGGCACGGGAGAATCCCCTGAAATTCGGGCTAAAATCCCCAAAATTTGGGCTTTAAATCCCCTAATTTCAAGCTAAAATCCCCAAAATCCGGGCTGGGGAGGGGTTTGGGATTGTGGCACGGGAGAATCCCCTGAATTCAGGCTAAAATCCCCAAAATTTGGGCTAAAATCCCCTAAATTTGTGCTCGAATCCCCAAAATCCGGGCTGGGGAGGGGTTTGGGATTGTGGCACGGGAGAATCCCCTGAATTCGGGCTAAAATCCCCAAAATTTGGGCTAAAATCCCCTAAATTTGTGCTCAAATCCCCAAAATCCGGGCTGGGGAGGGGTTCGGGATTGTGGCACGGGAGAATCCCCTGAATTCAGGCTAAAATCCCCAAAATTCGGGCAAAAATCCCCTAAATTTGTGCTCAAATCCCCAAAATCCAAGCTGGGGAGGGGTTTGGGATTGTGGCATGGGAGAATCCCCTGAATTCGGGCTAAAATCCCCAAAATTTGGGCTAAAATCCCCCAAATCCAGGTTAAAGTCCCCTGTATTCAGGGTAAAATCCCCAAAATTCGGGCTAAAATCCCCTAAATTTGTGCTCAAATTCCCAAAATCCAGGCTGGGGAGGGGTTTGGGATTGTGGCACGGGAGAATCCCCTGAATCCAGGCTCAATCCCCCAAGTCTGGGTTAAAGTCTTCTGAATTTGGACTAAAATCCCCAAAATTCAGGATAAAATCCCCCAAGTCCTGGTCTAGATGAGATTCTGAGAGAAAATTCCTTGTTTTGAGGATGGAGTATTTCTCCAGGATTTTCCCTCAGAAATTGGGGATTTCCCCTCAGAAATGGGGGAATTTCACTCAGAAATTGGGGATTTCTCCTCAGAAATTGGGGATTTCTCCTCAGAAATTGGGGATTTCTCCTCAGAAATTAGGGAATTTCCCTCAGAAATGGGGAATTTCTCCAGGATTTCCCCTCAGAAATTGGGGAATTTCCCCTCAGAAATTGGGGATTTTCCTCTCAGAAATTGGGGATTTTCCCCTCAGAAATTGGGGCTTTCCCCTCAGAAATGGGGGAATTTCCTCAGAAATGGGGGAATTTCCCTCAGAAATGGGGAATTTCTCCAGAATTTCCCCCTCAGAAATTGGGGATTTCCCCTCAGAAATTGGGGAATTTCCCTCAGAAATGGGGAATTTCTCCAGGATTTCCCCTCAGAAATTGGGAATTTCTCCTCAGAAATTGGGGAATTTCCCTCAGCAATGGGATAATTCCTCCAGAAATTTCTCGGAGTGTCTGGAGCAGAGGCCTCACCTCCGAATCCCGCTCTTTTTGGGATCCTCCCTGTCCCTATCCCTTATTTTTTTTTTATTTTTTCCCCTCGCTCCCCTCGCAGGAGAGCTGATCCGGATGCCGAAAATGGGGAAAACCATCCATAAATACGTGCACCTGTTCCCGAAGCTGGAGCTCTCCGTGCACCTGCAGCCCATCACGCGCTCCACGCTCAAGGTGGAGCTCACCATCGCGCCCGACTTCCAGTGGGACGAGAAGGTGGGAAATGCCGGATTGTGGAGACGGCGAGGGGAAAGGGGGGATTTTGGGAGTGGGGGGTGGGAATCGTGAGGAGAAATGAGGATTTTTGGGAATGAGGGGTGGAATTGTGAGGGGAAATGGAGGATTTTTGGGAATGGGGAGGTGGGAATCGTTAGGGGAAATGAAGGATTCTTGGAATGGGGGGTGGAAATCGTGAGGGGAAATGGGGGATTTTGGGAATGGAGGGGTGGGAATCGCGAGGGGAAATGAGGATTTTTGGGAATGGAGGGTGGAATGTGAGGGGAAATGGGGGATTTGGGAATGGAGGGTGAAATTGTGAGGGAAAAAGGGGAATTCTGGGAGTGGAATGTGGAAATCATGAGGGGAAATGAAGGATTCTTGGAATGGGGAGGTGGAATTGTGATGGGGAAATGGGGGATTTTTGGGAGTGGAATGTGGAAATTGTGAGGGGAAATGGAGGATTTTGGGAATGGGGGGTGGGAATCGTGAGGAGAAATGAGGATTTTTGGGAATGAGGGGTGGGAATCGTGAGGGGAAAAAAGGAATTCTGGGAGTGGAATGTCGAAATTGTGAGGGGAAATGGGGGGATTTTGGAATGGGGTTGGGAATTGTGAGGGGAAATGGGGAGCTGGAAATCGTGAGGGGAAATGGGGGATTTTGGGAGTGGAGGGTGAGAATTGTGAGGGGAAATGAGGATTTTGGGAATGAGGGTTGGGAATTGCGAGGGGAAATGGGGGATTTTGGGAATGGGGGGTGGGAATCATGAGGGGAAATGAGGAATTTGGGAATGGGGAGGTGGGAATCGTTAGGGGAAATGAAGGATTCTTGGAATGGGGGGGTGGAAATCGTGAGGGGAAATGGGGGATTTTGGGGAATGGAGGGTGGGAATCGCGAGGGGATATGGGAGCTGGAAATCGTTAGGGGAAATGGGGGATTTTGGGAATGGGGGTTGGAAATTGTGAGGGGAAATGGGGAGCTGGAAATCGTTAGGGGAAATGGGGGATTTTTGGAATGGAGGGTGGAAATTGTGAGGGAAAAAGGGAATTCTGGGAGTGGAATGTGGAAATCATGAGGGGAAATGAAGATTCTTGGAATGGGGAGGTGGAATTGTGAGGGGAAATGGGGGATTTTTGGAATGGGGGGTGGGAATTGTGAGGGAAATGGGGGATTTTGGGAATGGGGGGTGGGAATCGTGAGGGGAAATGAGGATTTTTGGGAATGGGGGGTGGAAATTGTGAGGGGAAATGGAGGATTTTGGGGTGCAGGGTGGAAATTATGAGAGGAAATGGGGGATTTTGGGAGTGGGGGGTGGGGAATTGTGAGGGGAAATGGGGGATTTTAGGAGTGGAATGTGGAAATCATGAGGGGAAATGAAGGATTCTTGGAATGGGGGGTGGGAATCGTGAGGGGAAATGGGGGATTTTTGGGAATGGGGATGTGGAATTGTGAGGGGAAATGGGGGATTTTGGGAGTGGAATGTGGAAATTGTGAGGGGAAATGGAGGATTTTGGGAATGGGGGTGGGAATTGTGAGGAGAAATGAGGATTTTTGGGAATGAGGGGTGGGAATCGTGAGGGGAAAAAAGGAATTCTGGGAGTGGAATGTCGAAATTGTGAGGGGAAATGGGGAATTTTGGGAATGGAGGGTGGAAATCATGAGAGGAAATGGGGGATTTTGGGAGTGGGGGGTGGGAATCGTGAGGGGAAATGGGGGATTTTGGGAATGGAGGGTGGGAATTGTGAGGGGAAATGGAGGATTTTGGGGTAGGGAGTGGGAATTGTGAGGGGAAATGGGGGATTTTGGGAATGGAGGGTGGGAATCGTGAGGGGAAATGGGGGATTTTGGGAATGGAGGGTGGGAATCGCGAGGGGAAATGGGGAGCTGGAAATCGTTAGGGGAAATGGGGGATTTTGGGAATGGAGGGTGGGAATCGTGAGGGGAAATGGGGATTTTTGGGAATGAGGGGTGGATATTGTGAGGGGAAATGAGGAATTTTGGGAACGGAGGGTGGGAATTGTGAGGGGAAATGGGGGATTTGGGGAATGGAGGGTGGGAATTGTGAGGGGAAATGAAGGATTCTTGGAATGGGGGGTGGAAATCGTGAGGGGAAATGGGGGATTTTGGGAATGGGGGGTGGGAATTGCGAGGGGAAATTGGGGATTTTTGGGAATGGAGGGTGGAAATTGTGAGGGGAAATGGGGGATTTTGGGGTGCAGGGTGGAAATCATGAGGGGAAATGGGGGATTTTGGGAATGGAGGGTGGGAATTGTAAGGGGGAATGGAGGATTTTTGGGAAAGGAGGGTGGAAATTGTGAGGGAAAAAGGGGAATTCTGGGAGTGGAATGTCGAAATTGTGAGGGGAAATGGGGAATTTTGGGAATGGAGGGTGGAAATCATGAGAGGAAATGGGGGATTTTGGGAGTGGGGGGTGGGAATCGTGAGGGGAAATGGGGGATTTTGGAAATGGAGGGTGGGAATTGTGAGGGGAAATGGAGGATTTTGGGGTAGGGAGTGGGAATTGTGAGGGGGAAATGGGGGATTTTGGGAATGGGGGTGGGAATCGTGAGGGGAAATGGGGAATTTTGGGAATGAAGGGTGGGAATCGTGAGGGGAAATGGGGAATTTTGGGAGTGGAATGTGGAAATTGTGAGGGGAAATGGAGGATTCTTGGAATGGGGGGTGGGAATCGTGAGGGGAAATGGGGGATTTTGGGAATGGAAGGTGGGAATTGTGAGGGGAAATGGGGGATTTTGGGAGTGGAGGGTGGGAATTGTGAGGGGAAATGGGGAGCTGGAAATCGTTAGGGGAAATGGGGGATTTTGGGAATGGAGGGTGGGAATCGTGAGGGGAAATGGGGGATTTTTGGGAATGAGGGGTGGATATTGTGAGGGGAAATGAGGAATTTTGGGAATGGAGGGTGGGAATTGTGAGGGAAATGGAGGATTTTTGGGAGTGGAATGTGGAAATCATGAGGGGAAATGAAGGATTCTTGGAATGGGGGGTGGGAATTGTGAGGGGAAATGGGGGATTTTGGGAATGGGGATGTGGAATTGTGAGGGGAAATGGAGGATTTTGGGAATGGGGGGTGGGAATTGTGAGGGGAAATGGAGGATTTTTGGGAATGAGTGGTGGATATTGTGAGGGGAAATGAGGATTTTTGGGAATGAGGGGTGGGAATCGTGAGGGGAAAAAAGGAATTCTGGGAGTGGAATGTCGAAATTGTGAGGGGAAATGGGGAATTTTGGGAATGGAGGGTGGGAATTGTGAGGGGAAATGGGGGATTTTTGGGAATGAGGGGTGGATATTGTGAGGGGAAATGAAGGATTCTTGGAATGGGGGGTGGAAATCGTGAGGGGAAATGGGGGATTTTGGGAATGGAGGGTGGGAATCGCGAGGGGAAATGAGGATTTTTGGGAATGGAGGGTGGGAATTGTGAGGGGGAATGGAGGATTTTGGGAATGGGGGTTGGAAATTGTGAGGGGAAATGGGGAGCTGGAAATCGTTAGGGGAAATGGGGGATTTTTGGGAATGAGGGGTGGATATTGTGAGGGGAAATAGAATTTTTGGGAATGGAGGGTGGGAATTGTGAGGGGAAATGGAGGATTTTGGGAATGAGGGGTGGGAATCGTGAGGGGAAAAAAGGAATTCTGGGAGTGGAATGTCAAAATTGTGAGGGGAAATGGGGAATTTTGGGAATGGAGGGTGGAAATCATGAGAGGAAATGGGGGATTTTGGGAGTGGGGGGTGGGAATCGTGAGGGGAAATGGGGGATTTTGGGAGTGGAATGTGGAAATTGTGAGTGAAAATGGAGGATTTTGGGAATGGGGGTGGGAATTGTGAGGGGAAATGGGGGATTTTGGGAATGGGGGTTGGAAATTGTGAGGGGAAATGGGGAGCTGGAAATCGTGAGGGGAAATGGGGGATTTTTGGGAATGAGGGGTGGATATTGTGAGGGGAAATAGAATTTTTGGGAATGGAGGGTGGGAATTGTGAGGGGAAATGGAGGATTTTGGGAATGAGGGGTGGGAATCGTGAGGGGAAAAAAGGAATTCTGGGAGTGGAATGTCGAAATTGTGAGGGGAAATGGGGAATTTTGGGAATGGGGGTTGGAAATTGTGAGGGGAAATGGGGAGCTGGAAATCGTGAGGGGAAATGGGGGATTTTTGGGAATCAGGGGTGGATATTGTGAGGGGAAATAGAATTTTTGGGAATGGGGGTGGAAATTGTGAGGGGAAATGGAGGATTTTGGGAATGAGGGGTGGGAATCGTGAGGGGAAAAAAGGAATTCTGGGAGTGGAATGTCGAAATTGTGAAGGGAAATGGGGGATTTTGGGGTGCAGGGTGGAAATCATGAGGGGAAATGGGGGATTTTGGGAATGGGGATGTGGAATTGTGAGGGGAAATGGGGGATTTTGGGAGTGGAATGTGGAAATCATGAGGGGAAATGAAGGATTCTTGGAATGGGGGGTGGGAATCGTGAGGGGAAATGGGGGATTTTGGGAATGGGGGTGGGAATTGCGAGGGGAAATGGGGGATTTTTGGGAATGGAGGGTGGAAATTGTGAGGGGAAATGGGGGATTTTGGGAATGGAGGGTGGAAATTGTGAGGGAAAAAGGGGAATTCTGGGAGTGGAATGTGGAAATCATGAGGGGAAATGAAGGATTCTTGGAATGGGGGGTGGGAATTGTGAGGGGAAATGGGGGATTTTGGGAATGGGGATGTGGAATTGTGAGGGGAAATGGAGGATTTTGGGAATGGGGGGTGGGAATTGTGAGGGGGAATGGGGGATTTTGGGAATGGAGGGTGGAAATTGTGAGGGGAAATGGGGGATTTTGGGAATGGGGGTGGGAATTGTGAGGGGAAATGGGGAGCTGGAAATCGTGAGGGGAAATGGGGGATTTTTGGGAATGAGGGGTGGATATTGTGAGGGGAAATGAGGATTTTTGGGAATGGGGGTGAGAATTGTGAGGGGAAATAAGGATTTTTGGGAATGAGGGGTGGGAATTGCGAGGGGAAATGGAGGATTTTTGGGAGTGGGGATGTGGAAATTGTGAGGGGAAATGGGGGATTTTGGGAATGGGGGTGGGAATCGTGAGGGGAAATGGGGGATTTTGGGAGTGGAATTTGGAAATTGTGAGGGAAATGGGGGATTTTGGAAGTGGGGTGCTGGAAATGTGAGGGGAAATGGGGGATTTTGGGAATGGAGGGTGGGAATCGCGAGGGGAAATGGTGGATTTTGGGAGTGGAATGTGGAAATTGTGAGGGAAATGGGGGATTTTTGGGAATGGGGGTGGGAATTGTGAGGGGAAATGGAGGATTTTTGGGAATGAGGGGTGGATATTGTGAGGGAAATGGAGGATTTTTGGGAGTGGAATGTGGAAATCATGAGGGGAAATGAAGGATTCTTGGAATGGGGAGGTGGAATTGTGAGGGGAAATGGGGGATTTTGGGAGTGGAATGTGGAAATTGTGAGGGAAATGGGGGATTTTGGGAATGGGGAGGTGGAATTGTGAGGGGAAATGGAGGATTTTTGGGAATGAGTGGTGGATATTGTGAGGGGAAATGAGGATTTTTGGGAATGAGGGGTGGGAATCGTGAGGGGAAAAAAGGAATTCTGGGAGTGGAATGTCGAAATTGTGAGGGGAAATGGGGAATTTTGGGAATGGAGGGTGGAAATCATGAGAGGAAATGGGGGATTTTGGGAGTGGGGAGTGGAAATCTTGAGGGGAAATGGGGGATTTTGGGAATGGGGGGGGAAATTGTGAGGGGAAATGGGGGATTTTGGGAATGGGGGGTGGGAATTGTGAGGGGAAATGGAGGATTTTTGGGAATGGGGAGGTGGGAATCGTTAGGGGAAATGGGGGATTTTTGGAATGGAGGGTGGAAATTGTGAGGGAAAAAGGGGAATTCTGGGAGTGGAATGTGGAAATCATGAGGGGAAATGAAGGATTCTTGGAATGGGGGGTGGGAATTGTGAGGGGAAATGGGGGATTTTTGGGAATGGGGGGTGGGAATTGTGAGGGAAATGGGGGATTTTGGGAATAGGGGGTGGGAATCGTGAGGGGAAATGAGGATTTTTGGGAATGGGGGGTGGAAATTGTGAGGGGAAATGGTGGATTTTGGGGTGCAGGGTGGAAATTATGAGAGGAAATGGGGGATTTTGGGAGTGGGGGGTGGGAATTGTGAGGGGAAATGGGGGATTTTAGGAGTGGAATGTGGAAATCATGAGGGGAAATGAAGGATTCTTGGAATGGGGGGTGGGAATCGTGAGGGGAAATGGGGGATTTTTGGGAATGGGGATGTGGAATTGTGAGGGGAAATGGGGGATTTTGGGAGTGGAATGTGGAAATTGTGAGGGGAAATGGAGGATTTTGGGAATGGGGGTGGGAATTGTGAGGAGAAATGAGGATTTTTGGGAATGAGGGGTGGGAATCGTGAGGGGAAAAAAGGAATTCTGGGAGTGGAATGTCGAAATCGTGAGGGGAAATGGGGAATTTTGGGGTGCAGGGTGGAAATCATGAGAGGAAATGGGGGATTTTGGGAGTGGGGGGTGGGAATCGTGAGGGGAAATGGGGGATTTTGGGAGTGGAATGTGGAAATTGTGAGGGAAATGGGGGATTTTGGGAATGGGGGTGGGAATTGCGAGGGGAAATGGGGGATTTTTGGGAATGGAGGGTGGAAATTGTGAGGGGAAATGGGGGATTTTGGGAATGGAGGGTGGGAATTGTGAGGGGAAATGGGGGATTTTTGGGAATGGAGGGTGGGAATTGTGAGGGGAAATGGGGGATTTTGGGAATGGAGGGTGGAAATTGTGAGGGAAATGGGGGATTTTGGGAATGGGGGGTGGGAATCATGAGGGGAAATGGGGGATTTTTGGGAATGGAGGGTGGGAATTGCGAGGGGAAATGGGGGATTTTGGGAATGGAGGGTGGGAATTGTGAGGGGAAATGGGGAATTTTGGGAATGGGGGTGGGAATTGCGAGGGAAAAGGGGGATTTTTGGGAATGAGGGGTGGATATTGTGAGGGGAAATGAGGATTTTTGGGAATGAGGGGTGGGAATCGTGAGGGGAAAAAAGGAATTCTGGGAGTGGAATGTCGAAATTGTGAGGGGAAATGGGGAATTTTGGGAATGGAGGGTGGAAATCATGAGAGGAAATGGGGGATTTTGGGAGTGGGGGGTGGGAATTGCGAGGGGAAATGGGGGATTTTTGGGAATGGAGGGTGGAAATTGTGAGGGGAAATGGGGGATTTTGGGAATGGAGGGTGGAAATTGTGAGGGAAAAAGGGGAATTCTGGGAGTGGAATGTGGAAATCATGAGGGGAAATGAAGGATTCTTGGAATGGGGGGTGGGAATCGTGAGGGGAAATGGGGGATTTTGGGAATGGGGGGTGGGAATTGTGAGGGGAAATGAGGATTTTTGGGAGTGGGGGGTGGGAATCGTGAGGGGAAAAAAGGAATTCTGGGAGTGGAATGTCGAAATTGTGAGGGGAAATGGGGAATTTTGGGAATGGAGGGTGGAAATCATGAGAGGAAATGGGGGATTTTGGGAGTGGGGGGTGGGAATCGTGAGGGGAAATGGGGGATTTTTGGGAGTGGAATGTGGAAATTGTGAGGGGAAATGAAGGATTCTTGGAATGGGGGGTGGGAATCGTGAGGGGAAATGGGGGATTTTGGGAATGGGGGTGGGAATCGGGAGGGGAAATGGGGGATTTGGGGAATGGGGGTGGGAATTGCGAGGGGAAATGGGGGATTTTTGGGAATGGAGGGTGGAAATTGTGAGGGGAAATGGGGGATTTTGGGAATGGAGGGTGGAAATTGTGAGGGAAAAAGGGGAATTCTGGGAGTGGAATGTGGAAATCATGAGGGGAAATGAAGGATTCTTGGAATGGGGGGGTGGGAATCGTGAGGGGAAATGGGGGATTTTGGGAATGGGGGGTGGGAATCGTGAGGAGAAATGAGGATTTTTGGGAATGGAGGGTGGGAATTGTGAGGGGGAATGGGGGATTTTGGGAATGGGGGTTGGAAATTGTGAGGGGAAATGGGGAGCTGGAAATCGTTAGGGGAAATGGGGGATTTTTGGAATGGAGGGTGGAAATTGTGAGGGAAAAAGGGGAATTCTGGGAGTGGAATGTGGAAATCATGAGGGGAAATGAAGGATTCTTGGAATGGGGGGTGGGAATCGTGAGGGGAAATGGGGGATTTTTGGGAATGGGGGGTGGGAATTGTGAGGGAAATGGGGGATTTTGGGAATGGGGGGTGGGAATCATGAGGGGAAATGGGGGATTTTTGGGAATGGAGGGTGGGAATTGCGAGGGGAAATGGGGGATTTTGGGAATGGAGGGTGGGAATTGTGAGGGGAAATGGGGAATTTTGGGAATGGGGGTGGGAATTGCGAGGGAAAAGGGGGATTTTTGGGAATGAGGGGTGGATATTGTGAGGGGAAATGAGGATTTTTGGGAATGAGGGGTGGGAATCGTGAGGGGAAAAAAGGAATTCTGGGAGTGGAATGTCGAAATTGTGAGGGGAAATGGGGAATTTTGGGAATGGAGGGTGGAAATCATGAGAGGAAATGGGGGATTTTGGGAGTGGGGGGTGGGAATCGTGAGGGGAAATGGGGGATTTTTGGGAGTGGAATGTGGAAATTGTGAGGGGAAATGGAGGATTTTTGGGAGTGGAATGTGGAAATTGTGAGGGAAATGGGGGATTTTTGGGAATGGGGAGGTGGAATTGTGAGGGGAAATGGGGGATTTTGGGAATGGGGGGGGAAATTGTGAGGGGAAATAGAGGATTTTTGGGAATGGGGAGGTGGGAATCGTGAGGGGAAAAGGGGGATTTTGGGAATGGGGGGTGGGAATTGTGAGGGGAAATGAGGAATTTTGGGAATGGAGGGTGGGAATTGTGAGGGGAAATGGGGGATTTTGGGAAAGGAGGGTGGAAATTGTATGGGGAAATGGGGGATTTTGGGGTAGGGAGTGGGAATTGTGAGGGGAAATGGGGAATTTTGGGGTGCAGGGTGGAAATCATGAGGGGAAATAGGGGATTTTGGGAATGGGGATGTGGAATTGTGAGGGGAAATGGGGGATTTTTGGGAATGGGAAGTGGAAATCATGAGGAAAAATGAGGAATTCTGGGGATGGGGGAGTGGAAATTGTGAGGGGAAATTTTGTTTGGCGGCGAAAATGGGATTTATGGGGCTGGATTTTGAAAATCATGAGGGGAAAATGCCCTGATTTGAGAAAAAAGGGGGGGATTTTGGGACCCAGTTGTAAAAATCAGGGAAAATATGGGGGATTTTGGGGGTGAGGTGTGGAAATTGTGAAGGAAAATGGGGAATTCTGGGCCTGGGGTGTGGAAATCATGAGGGGAAATCGCCCTGATTGAGGGAAAAAAGGGGGAAATTTAGGGCTGGATTGTGAAAATCATGAGGGAAAATGGGGAATTCTGGAGGTGAGGTGGAAATCCTAAGGGAAAATTCCCTGTCTGGGGGCAAAAATAGTATTTATGGGGTGGGGGTGGAAATAGTGAGGGAAATGGGGGATTTTGGGAATGGGGGGTGGAAATCGTGAGGGGAAATGGGGGATTTTGGGCTGGGGTGGAAATTTTGGAGGGAAAACGGGGGATTTTGGGAATGGGAAGTGGAAATCATGAGGAAAAATGAGGAATTCTGGGGCTGGGGGTTGGAAATTGTGAGGGGAAATGGGGAATTCTGGCGATGGGGGTTGGAAATTGTGAGGGGAAATTTTCTGTTTGGCGACGAAAATGGGATTTATGGGGCTGGAATTTGAAAATCATGGGGGGAAAATGCCCTGATTTGAGGGAAAAGCGGGGGATTTTGGGGCTGGGATGTGGAAATCATGCGGGACTGAGGGGAAAAATGGGATTTACATTGCAGGATTGTGAAAACCATCAGGGAAAACGCGCCAAAAAAACCCAGAAAACCTGCGGCTTGGTTTTAAAAACCACCCAACAAAACGCAATCCTGGGACCAAAAAGAGCCGCTTTGGGGCCGGAACGCTTGGAATTACGAGGGGCTGGGACAGCGAATTGAGAATTTCTCTTATTTTTTGGTTTTTTTTCCCCGCCAGGTTCACGGCTCCTCGGAGGCTTTCTGGATCCTGGTGGAGGATGTGGACAGCGAGGTGATCCTGCACCACGAGTATTTCCTGCTCAAGGCCAAATATGCCCAGGATGAGCACCTGGTGACGTTTTTTGTGCCTGTCTTCGAGCCCCTGCCGCCCCAGTATTTCATCCGGGTGGTGTCCGACCGCTGGCTCTGTGAGTGCCCCTTTTCCTGGCTTTGTTCCTAGTTTAATTCCCATTTTTTCCTGGTTTTATTCCTGTTTTTTCCTGGACTTATTCCTGGTTTTTCCTGGAGTTTATTCCTGATTTTTCCTGGGTTTATTCCAGATTTTAAGGCTCTTTGATTGCCCCTTTTCCTGGCTTTATTCCTGGTTTATTCTGGGTTTTATAGCTTTATGAGTACCTCTTTAATGGGGTTTATTTCTGGCTTATCCTGGGAATTTTTTATCCCTTCTCCCAGAGCTTTGGAATTCCAGGTCTATCCCCTCTCCCAAACCTTTGGAATCTTTATTTTATCCCCTCTCCCAAACCTTTGGAATCTTTATTTTATCCCTATTCCCAAACCTTTGGAATCTTTATTTTATCCCCTCTCCCAAACCTTTGGAATCTGTTTTTTATCCCTATTCCCAAACCTTTGGAATCTATTCTTTATCCCTATTCCCAAACCTTTGGAATCTGTTCTTTATCCCTATTCCCAAACCTTTGGAATCTATTCTTTATCCCTATTCCCAAACCTTTGGAATTCCAGGTCTATCCCCTCTCCCAAACCTTTGGAATCTTTATTTTATCCCCTCTCCCAAACCTTTGGAATCTTTATTTTATCCCCTCTCCCAAACCTTTGGAATTCCAGGTCTATCCCCTCTCCCAAACCTCTGGAATCTGTTTTTTATCCCTGTTCCCAAACCTTTGGAATTCATGGTCTATCCCCTCACCCAAACCTTTGGAATCTTTATTTTATCCCTGTTCCCAAACCTTTGGAATTCCAGGTCTATCCCCTCTCCCAAACCTTTGGAATCTGTTTTTTATCCCTGTTCCCAAACCTTTGGAATTCCAGGTCTAAACCCTCACCCAAACCTTTGGAATCTGTTCTTTTCCCTATTCCCAAACCTTTGGAATTCCAGGTCTATCCCCTCTCCCAAACCTTTGGAATCTTTATTTTATCCCCTCTCCCAAACCTTTGGAATCTGTTTTTTATCCCTGTTCCCAAACCTTTGGAATCTTTATTTTATTCCCTCACCCAAACCTTTGGAATCTGATTTTTATCCCTATTCTCAAACCTTTGGAATCTTTATTTTCTCCCTATTCCCAAAACTTTGGAATCTTTATTTTATCCCTATTCCCAAACCTTTGGAATTCCAGGTCTATCCCCTCACCCAAACCTTTGGAATCTTTATTTTATCCCCTCTCCCAAACCTTTGGAATCTGTTTTTTTATCCCAATTCCCAAACCTTTGGAATCTCTTTTTTTATCCCTGTTCCCAAACCGTTGGAATCTTTATTTTATCCCCTCTCCCAAACCTTTGGAATTCCAGGTCTATCCCCTCACCCAAACCTTTGGAATCTTTATTTTATCCCTATTCCCAAACCTTTGGAATTCCAGGTCTATCCCCTCTCCCAAACCTTTGGAATCTTTATTTTATCCCCTCTCCCAAACCTTTGGAATCTTTATTTTATCCCTATTCCCAAACCTTTGGAATCTCTTTTTTTATCCCTATTCCCAAACCTTTGGAATTTTTTTTTATCCCTATTCCCAAACCTTTGGAATCTTTATTTTATCCCTGTTCCCAAACCTTTGGAATTCTAGGTCTTTCCCCATACCCAAGCCTTTGGAATCTGTTTTTTATCCCTGTTCCCAAACCTTTGGAATTCCAGGTCTATCCCCTCACCCAAACCTTTGGAATCTTTATTTTATCCCCTCACCCAAACCTTTGGAATCTTCATTTTATCCCCTCACCCAAACCTTTGGAATCTGTTTTTTATCCCTATTCCCAAACCTTTGGAATTCCAGGTCTATTCCTTCACCCAAACCTTTGGAATCTCTTTTTTTATCCCTATTCCTAAACCTTTGGAATCTTCATTTTATCCCCTCTCCCAAACCTTTGGAATTTTTTTTAATCTCTATTCCCAAACCTTTGGAATCTGTTTTTTATCCCTATTCCCAAACCTTTGGAATCTTTATTTTATCCCCTATTCCCAAACCTTTGGAATCTTTATTTTATCCCTGTTCCCAAACCTTTGGAATTCCAGGTCTATCCCCTCTCCCAAACCTTTGGAATTCCAGGTTTATCCCCTCTCCCAAACCTTTGGAATTTTTATTTTATCCCTGTTCCCAAACCTTTGGAATTCCAGGTCTATCCCCTCTCCCAAACCTTTGGAATCTTTATTTTATCCCCTCACCCAAACCTTTGGAATCTTCATTTTATCCCCTCACCCAAACCTTTGGAATCTGTTTTTTATCCCAATTCCCAAACCTTTGGAATTCCAGGTCTATCCCTTCACCCAAACCTTTGGAATCTCTTTTTTTATCCCTATTCCTAAACCTTTGGAATCTTTATTTTATCCCCTCTCCCAAACCTTTGGAATCTGTTTTTTATCCCTATTACCAAACCTTTGGAATCTATTCTTTATCCCTATTCCCAAACCTTTGGAATCTGTTCTTTATCCCTATTCCCAAACCTTTGGAATCTGTTTTTTATCCCTATTCCCAAACCTTTGGAATTCCAGGTCTATCCCCTCACCCAAACCTTTGGAATCTTTATTTTATCCCTATTCCCAAACCTTTGGAATTCCAGGTCTAAACCCTCACCCAAACCTTTGGAATCTGTTTTTTATCCCTATTCCCAAACCTTTGGAATTCCAGGTCTATCCCCACACCCAAACCTTTGGAATCTTTATTTTATCCCCTCTCCCAAATATTTGGAATCTGTTTTTTATCCCTATTCCCAAACCTTTGGAATTTTTTTTTATCCCTATTCCCAAACCTTTGGAATCTGTTTTTTATCCCTATTCCCAAACCTTTGGAATCTTTTTTTTATCCCCTCTCCCAAACCTTTGGAATCTTTATTTTATCCCCTCTCCCAAACCTTTGGAATTCCAGGTCTATCCCCTCTCCCAAACCTTTGGAATCTTTATTTTATCCCCTATTCCCAAACCTTTGGAATCTGTATTTTATCCCTATTCCCAAACCTTTGGAATCTGTTTTTTATCCCTATTCCCAAACCTTTGGAATTCCAGGTCTAAACCCTCTCCCAAACCTTTGGAATCTTTATTTTATCCCTGTTCCCAAACCTTTGGAATTCTAGGTCTTTCCCCATACCCAAACCTTTGGAATCTGTTTTTTATCCCTGTTCCCAAACCTTTGGAATTCCAGGTCTAAACCCTCACACAAACCTTTGGAATCTGTTTTTTATCCCTGTTCCCAAACCTTTGGAATTCCAGGTCTATCCCCATACCCAAACCTTTGGAATCTTTATTTTATCCCTATTCCCGAACCTTTGGAATCTTTATTTTATCCCTATTCCCAAACCTTTGGAATCTGTTTTTTATCCCTATTCCCAAACCTTTGGAATTTTTTTTTATCCCTGTTCCCAAACCTTTGGAATTCCAGGTCTATCCCCTCTCCCAAACCTTTGGAATTCCAGGTCTATCCCCTCTCCCAAACCTTTGGAATCTTTATTTTATCCCCTCTCCCAAACCTTTGGAATTCCAGGTCTATCCCCTCTCCCAAACCTTTGGAATCTTTATTTTATCCCCTCTCCCAAACCTTTGGAATTCCAGGTCTATCCCCTCTCCCAAACCTCTGGAATCTGTTTTTTATCCCTGTTCCCAAACCTTTGGAATTCATGGTCTATCCCCTCACCCAAACCTTTGGAATCTTTATTTTATCCCTGTTCCCAAACCTTTGGAATTCCAGGTCTATCCCCACACCCAAACCTTTGGAATCTGTTTTTTATCCCTGTTCCCAAACCTTTGGAATTCCAGGTCTATCCCCTCTCCCAAACCTTTGGAATTCCAGGTCTATCCCCTCTCCCAAACCTTTGGAATCTTTATTTTATCCCGTCTCCCAGACCTTTGGAATCTTTATTTTATCCCTGTTCCCAAACCTTTGGAATTCCAGGTCTATCCCCTCTCCCAAACCTTTGGAATCTTTATTTTATCCCCTCTCCCAAACCTTTGGAATCTTTATTTTATCCCTATTCCCAAACCTTTGGAATCTGTTTTTTATCCCTGTTCCCAAACCTTTGGAATTCCAGGTCTATCCCCTCTCCCAAACCTTTGGAATCTTTATTTTATCCCCTCTCCCAAACCTTTGGAATTCCAGGTCTATCCCCTCTCCCAAACCTTTGGAATTCCAGGTCTATCCCCTCTCCCAAACCTTTGGAATCTTTATTTTATCCCTGTTCCCAAACCTTTGGAATTCCAGGTCTATCCCCTCACCCAAACCTTTGGAATCTTTATTTTATCCCCTCTCCCAAACCTTTGGAATCTTTATTTTATCCCTATTCCCAAACCTTTGGAATCTGTATTTTATCCCAATTCCCAAACCTTTGGAATTCCAGGTCTATCCCCTCACCCAAACCTTTGGAATCTGTTCTTTATCCCTATTCCCAAACCTTTGGAATTCCAGGTCTATCCCCACACCCAAACCTTTGGAATCTTTATTTTATCCCCTCTCCCAAACTTTTGGAATTCCAGGTCTATCCCCTCTCCCAAACCTTTGGAATCTGTATTTTATCCCTATTCCCAAACCTTTGGAATTCCAGGTCTATCCCCTCACCCAAACCTTTGGAATCTTTATTTTATCCCCTCTCCCAAACCTTTGGAATCTTTATTTTATCCCTATTCCCAAACCTTTGGAATCTGTTTTTTATCCCTATTCCCAAACCTTTGGAATTCCAGGTCTATCCCCACACCCAAACCTTTGGAATCTTTATTTTATCCCCTCTCCCAAACCTCCGGAATCCATTTCCCACCCCCTTCCCCTCCTCCCAACCCCACAACCCCACCCCCATCCCTCCGTACCTCACCCCCATGGCAGATCCAGCCCCTCCTGGGTCCACGCACCTGGAAAATTCCAGGAATTCCTTCCTTCCTCCAGCCTGCGAGACCCAACTTCCCGTTTCCTTCCGGCACCTGATCCTTCCGGAAAAATACCCGCCGCCCACGGAGCTGCTGGACCTGCAGCCGCTGCCGGTGTCGGCGCTGCGGAACAGCGCCTTCGAGAGCCTCTACCAGGACAAGTTCCCCTTCTTCAACCCCATCCAGACTCAAGGTGGGGCTCCATCCCGCCTGGATTTCCCGGGATTTGGGTGGTTTTGGCGGGAATTTTGGGGTGGTTTTGGGGGTTTGGTGGTGGGTGGGGTTTGTGCTGGGAGTTGTGGTTGAGCCGTGTGCTTATTCCACGTGGGTTTCATCTCTCCCTGAGTTTTGGGATCCGTGGATTGTCGCATCCCGGAGTTTTAGGATCCATGCTATATCCTCTCCCAGAATTTTGGGATCAGTGGTTTATCCCCCATTCCCAGAGTTTTGGGATCCGTGGTTTATCCCCTCTCCCAGAGTTTTGGGATCCATGATTTATCCCCCATTCCCAGAATTTTGGGATCCGTGGTTTATCCTGTCCCAGAGTTTTGGGATCCGTGGATTATCTCCTATTCCCAGAGTTTTGGGATCTATAGATTATCTTCTCTCCCAGAATTTTGGGATCCATGATTTATCCTGTCCCAGAGTTTTGGGATCCGTGGATTATCTCCTATTCCCAGAGTTTTGGGATCTATAGATTATCTTCTCTCCCAGAATTTTGGGATCCATGATTTATCCCCTCTTTCCAGAATTTTGGATCCATGATTTATCCCCCATTCCCAGAATTTTGGGATCCGTGGTTTATCCTGTCCCAGAGTTTTGGGATCCGTGGTTTATCCTGTCCCAGAGTTTTGGGATCCGTGGTTTATCCCCTATTTCCAGAGTTTTGGGATCTATAGATTATCCTCTCTCCCAGAGTTTTGGGATCCATGATTTATACCCTCTTTCCAGAATTTTGGATCCATGATTTATCCCCCATTCCCAGAATTTTGGGATCTGTGGTTTATCCTGTCCCAGAGTTTTGGGATCCGTGGATTATCTCCTATTCCCAGAGTTTTAGGATCCATGCTTTGTCCTGTCCCAGAGTTTTGGGATCTCTGGTTTATCCTGTCCCAGAGTTTTGGGGATCCGTGCATTATCCCATCCCAGAGTTTTAGGATCCATGCTATATCCTGTCCCAGAATTTTGGGATCTGTGGTTTATCCCCTCTCCCAGAGTTCTGGGATCCATGGTTTATCCCCTCCCAGAGCTTTAGGATCCATGCTATATCCTGTCCCAGAATTTTGGGATCTGTGGTTTATCCCCTCTCCCAGAGTTCTGGGATCCATGGTTTATCCTCTCCCAGAGCTTTAGGATCCACGCTTTATCCCATCCCAGAATTTTGGGATCCGTAGTTTATCCCTAAAGAGCCTTTCCTGGACCTCCTCTCGCTCCAGCTGGATCCTCACCCCATTCCCAAATTTTTCTTTTCCCCCTAAACCCACGGGAATTCCCGCCGTTCCCCAGTGTTCAACACGGTGTACAACAGCGACGACAACGTCTTCGTGGGCGCGCCCACGGGCAGCGGCAAAACCATCTGCGCCGAGTTCGCCATCCTCCGCATGCTCCTCCAGAATTCCGAGGGTCGCTGCGTCTACATCACCCCCATGGAGGCCCTGGCCGAGCAGGTGAACCCCGGGAATTCCCTGGAGTTGGGAATTCCCAGCTAGGAGCTCCCCTGGAGATGGGAATTCCCGACTTCGCCCCTCGTTCCTTCGGGATCCACTCGGCGTTTGCGCGGCGTGATGCTTCTGGGGGTGGATTGCGGGGGAATTTGGTGGGAATTGTCCCAGTTTGAGGGGAATTTGGAGGGAATTGCCCCAGTTTGAGGGGAATTTGGAGGGAATTGCCTCAATTTGGTGGGAATTGCCCCATTTTGAGGGGAATTTGGTGGGAATTGCCCCATTTTGAGGGGAATTTGGTGGGAATTGCCCCAGTTTGAGGGGAATTTGGAGGGAATTGTCCCAATTTGGTGGGAATTACTACAATTTGGAGGGAATTGTCCCAGTTTGAGGGGAATTTGGAGGGAATTGCCTCAATTTGGTGGGAATTGCCCCATTTTGAGGGGATTTTGGTGGGAATTGCCCCATTTTGAGTGCAATTTGGAGGGAATTGCTTCAATTTGGTGGGAATTGCCCCATTTTGAGGGGAATTTGGAGGGAATTGTCCCAGTTTGAGGGGAATTAGGAGGAAATTGTCCCAATTTGGTGGGAATTACTACAATTTGGAGGGAATTGCCCCATTTTGAGGGGAATTTGGAGGGAATTGCCCCATTTTGAGGGGAATTTGGTGGGAATCGCCCCCATTTTGGTGACAACACCACCTCTCCTGTATGAATTCCGGATGAATCCGTTGAGAACCTTCCGGATTCGAGGCCAATCCCCGTTTCCCCAGGTTTTCATGGATTGGTACGAGAAATTCCAGGAGCGCCTCAACAAGAAGGTGGTGCTGCTCACCGGGGAGACCAGCACGGACCTGAAGCTGCTGGGAAAAGGGAACATCATCATCAGCACCCCGGAAAAGTGGGATATCCTCTCCCGCCGCTGGAAGCAGCGCAAGAACGTCCAGAACGTCAACCTGTTCATCGTGGATGAAGTGCACCTGATCGGGGGCGAGAACGGGGTGAGAATCCTGGGATTGGGGTGGGGATGGATCCAGCCCGCAGCGGGAGGTTCCCGGTGGGATTTTGACTTGTTTTGGAGCAGGTTTTCCTGATGGGAATGGATCCGATGGGGTGGGAGGTGTCCATGCCTTGGGAAGGTCAGAAGGGGTTTCCATGGGGTGTCCTGGGTGGATCTCAGCCAGGAACAGTCCTGATTTTGTTCCTGATCCTATTCCTGATCCTGGTCCTGCTCCTGATCCCACTCTTGATCCCGCTCCTGATCCTCTTCCTGATCCCACTCCTGATCCTACTCCTGATCCCATTTTGGATCCTGTTCCTGATCCTCTCCTGATCCCACTCTTGATCCCATTTCTGATCCTGTTCCTGATCCTGCTCCTGATCCTGCTCCTGATTCTGATTCTGTTACTGATTCTGTTCCTGATCCCACTCCTGATCCCATTCCCAATCCCGTTTTCCCCCATAGCCCGTGCTGGAGGTGATCTGCTCACGGATCCCGTTCCCAATCCCACTCCTGATCCCATTTATCCCCCACAGCCCGTGCTGGAGGTGATCTGCTCACGGATCCCGTTCCCAATCCCACTCCTGATCCCATTTATCCCCCACAGCCCGTGCTGGAGGTGATCTGCTCACGGATCCCGTTCCCAATCCCACTCCTGATCCCATTTATCCCCCACAGCCCGTGCTGGAGGTGATCTGCTCACGGATCCCGTTCTCAATCCCACTCCTGATCCCATTTATCCCCCACAGCCCGTGCTGGAGGTGATCTGCTCACGGATCCCGTTCCCAATCCCACTCCTGATCCCATTTATCCCCCACAGCCCGTGCTGGAGGTGATCTGCTCACGGATCCCGTTCCCAATCCCACTCCTGATCCCATTTATCCCCCACAGCCCGTGCTGGAGGTGATCTGCTCGCGCATGCGCTACATCTCGTCGCAGATCGAGCGGCCGATCCGCATCGTGGCGCTGAGCTCGTCGCTGTCCAACGCCAAGGACGTGGCGCACTGGCTGGGCTGCAGCGCCACCGCCACCTTCAACTTCCACCCCAACGTGCGCCCCGTGCCCCTGGAGCTGCACATCCAGGTAGGGACGGGAACGGCCGCGATTCTTGGAAAAATCCCTTAGGGTTGTTGAGAATCCTTGGCCATAATCCATTGGGATCGTTGGTCGTTCTTGGCCATAATTCATTGGGATCGTTGGGAATCCTTGGCCACAATCCCTTAGGATTGTTGGTCATTCTTGGCCATAATTCATTGGGATCATTGGGAATCTGTGGCCATAATCCCTTGGGATCGTTGGGAATCCTTGGCTATAATCCATTGGGATCGTTGGTCGTTCTTGGCCATAATTCATTAGGATCATTGGGAATCTGTGGCCATAATTTATTGGGATCGTTGGGAATCCTTGGCCACAATCCCTTAGGATTGTTGGTCATTCTTGGCCATAATTCATTGGGATCATTGGGAATCTGTGGCCATAATCCCTTGGGATCGTTGGGAATCCTTGGCTATAATCCATTGGGATCGTTGGTCATTCTTGGCTATAATCCATTGGGATCGTTGGTCATTCTTGGCTATAATCCATTGGGATCGTTGGGAATCCTTGGCTATAATCCATTGGGATCGTTGGTCATTCTTGGCCATAATTCATTGGGATCGTTGGGAATCCTTGGCTATAATCCATTGGGATCGTTGGTCATTCTTGGCCATAATTCATTAGGATCATTGGGAATCTGTGGCCATAATTCATTGGGATCGTTGGGAATCCTTGGCCACAATCCCTTAGGATTGTTGGTCATTCTTGGCCATAATTCATTGGGATCATTGGGAATCTGTGGCCATAATCCCTTGGGATCGTTGGGAATCCTTGGCTATAATCCATTGGGATCGTTGGTCATTCTTGGCTATAATCCATTGGGATCGTTGGTCATTCTTGGCCATAATCCGTTAGGATCGTTGGTCATTCTTGGCCATAATCCATTGGGATCGTTGGGAATCTGTGGCCATAATCCCTTGGGATCGTTGGTAATCCTTGGCTATAATCCATTGGGATCGTTGGTCGTTCTTGGCCATAATTCATTGGGATCGTTGGGAATCCTTGGCCACAATCCCTTAGGATTGTTGGTCATTCTTGGCCATAATTCATTGGGATCATTGGGAATCTGTGGCCATAATCCCTTGGGATCGTTGGTAATCCTTGGCTATAATCCATTGGGATCGTTGGTCGTTCTTGGCCATAATTCATTGGGATCGTTGGTAATCCTTGGCTATAATCCATTGGGATCGTTGGTCGTTCTTGGCCATAATTCATTGGGATCATTGGGAATCTGTGGCCATAATCCCTTGGGATCGTTGGTAATCCTTGGCTGTAATCCATTGGGATCGTTGGTCATTCTTGGCCATAATCCGTTGGGATCGTTGGTCATTCTTGGCCATAATCCATTGGGATCGTTGGTAATCCTTGGCTATAATCCATTGGGATCGTTGGTCGTTCTTGGCCATAATTCATTGGGATCGTTGGGAATCCTTGGCCACAATCCCTTAGGATCGTTGGTCATTCTTGGCCATAATTCATTGGGATCGTTGGGAATCTGTGGCCATAATCCCTTGGGATCGTTGGTAATCCTTGGCTATAATCCATTGGGATCGTTGGTCATTCTTGGCTATAATCCATTGGGATCATTGGTAATCCTTGGCCATAATTCATTGGGATTGTTGGTCATTCTTGGCCATAATTCATTGGGATCGTTGGGAATCCTTGGCTATAATCCATTGGGATCGTTGGTCATTCTTGGCTATAATCCATTGGGATCGTTGGTCATTCTTGGCTATAATCCTTTGGGATCATTGGTCATTCTTGGCCATAATTCATTGGGATCGTTGGGAATCCTTGGCTATAATCCATTGGGATCGTTGGTCATTCTTGGCTATAATCCATTGGGATCGTTAGTCATTCTTGGCTGATAAATTTTTGGCCATAATCCCTTGGGATTGTTGGTCATTCTTGGTCATGATCCATTGGAATCACTGGGAATCCTTTGGCCATGATCCCTTGGGATCATTGGGAATCCTTGGCCACGATCCCTTGGGATCGTGGGTAATTTTTGGCCATGATCCCCTGGGATCGTTGGTCATTCTTGGCCAATAAATTCTTGGCCATAATCCATTGGGATCGTTGGTCGTTCTTGGCCATGATCCCCCTTGATCACCAATCCAAGGATCAATCATTTCCGTGCCAGAATTACGCGGATTTTCCAGCTTTTCCCGCCAGTTTGGCAGGGAATCCTTTGGGATCCAGCTGGATTTGGGGTTTTTGGCAGGGTTTCAACATCAGCCACACGCAGACGCGGCTGCTGTCCATGGCCAAGCCCGTCTACCACGCCGTGATGAAGCACTCGCCCAAAAAACCCGTCCTGGTCTTCGTCCCGTCCCGCAAGCAGACCCGGCTCACGGCCATCAACATCCTGACCACCTGCGCCTCTGACGTCCAGCGCCACAGGTGGCACCTGGGGGACACCTGGGGGCACCACGGGATGGGCTGTGGGGCTGGAGAAGGTCCAGGGATGGGGAATTCCTGAGGGAGATGGGAATGGGACACCTGGGGACACCACGGGATGGGCTGTGGGGCTGGAGAAGGTCCAGGGATGGGGAATTCCTGAGGGAGATGGGAATGGGACACCTGGGGACACCACGGGATGGGCTGTGGGGCTGGAGAAGGTCCAGGGTTGGGTTATGGGGTTGGAGAAGGTCCAGGGTTGGGTTATGGGGTTGGAGAATGTCCAGGGTTGGGTTATGGGGTTGGAGAAGGTCCAGGGTTGGGTTATGGGGTTGGAGGTGGAGATGGGGGAATGGGATTGATGGGATTGATGAGATGATGGGATTGGGATTGGGATGGGATGGGAATAGATGGGATTGATTCGACGATGGGATGGGATGGGGTGGGATTGGGATGGGATTGATGAGATGATGGCATTGATGGGATGGGGTGGGATTGGGATGGGATTGATGAGATGATGGGATGGGATTGATGGGATGGGGTGGGATTGGGATGGGATTGATGAGATGATGGGATGGGATTGATGGGATGGGGTGGGATTGGGATGGGATTGATGAGATGATGGGATTGATGGGATGGGGTGGGATTGGGATGGGATTGATGAGATGATGGGATGGGATTGATGGGATTGGGATGGGATTGATGAGATGATGGGATGGGATTGATGGGATTGGGATGGGATTGATGAGATGATGGGATTGATGGGATGGGGTGGGATTGGGATGGGATTGATGAGATGATGGGATGGGATTGGTGGGATGGGGTGGGATTGGGATGGGATTGATGAGATGATGGGATTGATGGGATGGGGTGAGATTGGGATGGGATTGATGAGATGATGGGATTGATGGGATGGGGTGGGATTGGGATGGGATTGATGAGATGATGGGATGGGATTGGTGGGATGGGGTGGGATTGGGATGGGATTGATGAGATGATGGGATTGATGGGATGGGGTGAGATTGGGATGGGATTGATGAGATGATGGGATTGATGGGATGGGGTGGGATTGGGATGGGATTGATGAGATGATGGGATGGGATTGGTGGGATGGGGTGGGATTGGGATGGGATTGATGAGATGATGGGATTGATGGGATGGGGTGAGATTGGGATGGGATTGATGAGATGATGGGATTGATGGGATGGGGTGGGATTGGGATGGGATTGATGAGATGATGGGATGGGATTGATGGGATGGGGTGGGATTGGGATGGGATTGATGAGATGATGGGATGGGATTGATGGGATGGGGTGGGATTGGGATGGGATTGATGAGATGATGGGATGGGATTGATGGGATGGGGTGGGATTGGGATGGGATTGATGAGATGATAGGATTGATGGGATGGGGTGGGATTGGGATGGGATTGATGAGATGATGGGATTGATGGGATGGGGTGGGATTGGGATGGGATTGATGAGATGATGGGATTGATGGGATGTGGTGGGATTGGGATGGGATTGATGAGATGATGGGATTGATGGGATGGGGTGGGATTGGGATGGGATTGATGAGATGATGGGATTGGTGGGATGGGGTGGGATTGGGATGGGATTGATGGAATGGGTGATCCCAGAGGCCTTTCCCCAGCTGACCAAGTCCCGGATCCCCCCCAGGTTCCTGCACTGTGCCGAGAAGGACCTGGTGCCGTACCTGGAGAAGCTGAGCGACCCCACGCTGAAGGAGACGCTGGTGAACGGCGTCGGGTACCTGCACGAGGGGCTCACGGCCATGGAGCGGCGCGTGGTGGAGCAGCTCTTCAGCTCCGGTGAGAGCGCTGCGGGGTCGGCATCGGGAGCGAGACGGGATCGGGATCGGGATGGGATGGGATTGATCTTGGGTTGGGATGGATGGGATGGAATTGAGATTGGGATGGGATGGGATTGATCTTGGGGTTGGGATGGATGGGATGGAATTGAGATTGGGATTGGGATGGGATGAGATTGATCTTGGGGTTGCGATGGATGGGATGGAATTGAGATTGGGATTGGGATAGAGACTGGGATTGGGATGGGGTGGGATTGAGATTGAAATTAGGATGTGATGGGTGGGGTGGGACTGAGATTGGGATTGGGATGGGTGGGGTTAGGATGATGGGATGGGGTGGAATACGATGGGATGGATTGAGATTGGGATTGGAGGGGATGGGATGCGGTGGATTCGGGGGTGGCACCGGATGCTCTTCAGAACCCAACCCACTCCATGAATCCATGAATCTCCACCTCCCACCCCCAAAAATTCTGGGATCTTCCCCACCCCCATCTCCGGGTGGCCGGAATCCCGGGATCTCCGTCCCCGCTGACCCCGGGTGCCCTCCCCGCCCCAGGAGCCGTGCAGGTGATGGTGGCCTCGCGCAGCCTCTGCTGGGGCATGAACATCTCGGCCCACCTGGTGATCATCATGGACACGCAGTACTACAACGGCAAGATCCACGCGTGAGCCCAGCCCCGGCCCCTCGGGATGGGATTGAGATGGGATTTGGGATGGGATTGGGATGGGATTGGGATCCCAGGTGGGACGGGATGGATGGGATTGGGATGGGATTGGGATCCCAGGTGGGACAGGACGTATGGGATTGGGATGGGATTGGGATCCCAGGTGGGACAAGATGGATGGAGTTGGGATTGGGGTCGGGATGGGATGGGGATCCCAGGTGGGACAGGATGGATGGGATTGGGATGGGATGGGGATCCCAGGTGGGACAGGATGGATGGGATTGGGATGGGATGGGGATCCCAGGTGGGACAGGATGGATGGGATTGGGATGGGATTGGGATCCCAGGTGGGACAAGATGGATGGAGTTGGGATTGGGGTCGGGATGGGATGGGGATCCCAGGTGGGACAGGATGGATGGGGTTGGGATTGGGGTCGGGGTTGGGATGGGGATCCCAGGTGGGACAGGATGGATGGGGTTGGGATTGGGGTCGGGATGGGATGGGGATCCCAGGTGGGACAGGATGGATGGGGTTGGGATTGGGGTCGGGATGGGATGGGGATCCCAGGTGGGACAGGACGGATGGGGTTGGGATTGGGGTTGGGGTTGGGATGGGGATCCCAGGTGGGACAGGATGGATGGGGCTGAGGTCGGGATGGGATGGGGATCCCAGGTGGGACAGGACGGATGGGGCTGAGGTCGGGATGGGATGGGGATCCCAGGTGGGACAGGATGGATGGGGTTGGGATTGGGGTTGGGGTTGGGATGGGGATCCCAGGCGGGACAGGACGGATGGGATCGGAATGGGATTGGGATCCCAGATGGGACAAGATGGATGGAGTTGGGATTGGGGTCGGGATGGGATGGGGATCCCAGGTGGGACAGGACGGATGGGGTTGGGATTGGGGTTGGGGTTGGGGTTGGGTTTGGGATCCCAGGTGGGACAGGACGGATGGGGTTGGGATTGGGGTTGGGATGGGATGGGGATCCCAGGTGGGACAGGACGGATGGAGTTGGGATTGGGGTTGGGGTTGGGATGGGGATCCCAGGTGGGACAGGATGGATGGGGCTGAGGTCGGGATGGGATGGGGATCCCAGGTGGGACAGGATGGATGGGATTGGGGTCGGGATGGGATGGGGATCCCAGGTGGGACAGGACGGATGGGGTTGGGGTCGGGTTGGGATGGGATGGGGACCCCAGGTGGGACAGGACGGATGGGGTTGGGGTCGGGATGGGATGGGGATCCCAGGTGGGACAGGATGGATGGGGCTGAGGTCGGGATGGGATGGGGATCCCAGGTGGGACAGGATGGATGGGATTGGGGTCGGGATGGGATGGGGATCCCAGGTGGGACAGGACGGATGGGGTTGGGATTGGGGTTGGGGTTGGGGTTGGGTTTGGGATCCCAGGTGGGACAGGACGGATGGGGTTGGGATTGGGGTTGGGGTTGGGGTTGGGTTTGGGATCCCAGGTGGGACAGGACGGATGGGGTTGGGATTGGGGTCGGGATGGGATGGGGATCCCAGGTGGGACAGGATGGATGGGGTTGGGATTGGGGTTGGGATGGGATTGGGATCCCAGGTGGGACAGGACGGATGGGGTTGGGGTCGGGATGGGATGGGATGGGGATCCCAGGTGGGACAGGACGGATGGGGTTGGGGTCGGGATGGGATGGGGATCCCAGGTGGGACAGGACGGATGGGGTTGGGGTCGGGATGGGATGGGGACCCCTCCGTGCCACGCTGCTGACGCCGTGCCGGTGCAGGTACGTGGACTACCCCATCTACGACGTGCTGCAGATGGTCGGCCACGCCAACCGCCCGCTGCAGGACGACGAGGGGCGCTGCGTCATCATGTGCCAGGGCTCCAAGAAGGTGGGGCATGGATCTGGGATCTCGGCCGGGATTGACCTCCTCCAGATGGTGGATGGGCCTCATGGAGGGTCGGGATGGGATGGGATCAACAGGATGGGATGGGATCCATGGGATCAATGGCCTGGATGGAATGGCATCCATGGGATGGGATGGGATTGATGGGATCCATGAGATCAGATGGAATGGGATTGATGGGATCAATGGGATCAGATGGGATGGGATCAATGGGATCAATGGGATCAGATGGGATGGGATTGATGGGATCAGTGGGATCAGATGGGATGGGATCAATGGGATCAATGAGATCAATGGGCTGGGATGGAGTGGCATCCATGGGATCCATGGGATGGGGTTTGGGATGGGATGGGATCCGTGGGATGGGATGGAATAGGATTGATGGGATCCATTGGATCAGATGGGATGGGATTGATGGGATCAATGGGATCAGATGGGATGGGATCGATGGGATCAATGGGATCAATGAGATCAATGGGCTGGGATGGAGTGGCATCCATGGGATGGGGATTGGGATGGGATGGGATCCGTGGGATGGGATGGGGATGGGATTGATGGGATCCATTGGATCAGATGGGATGGGATCAATGGGATCAATGAGATCAATGGGCTGGGATGGAGTGGCATCCATGGGATCCATGGGATGGGGTTTGGGATGGGATGGGATCCGTGGGATGGGATGGAATGGGATTGATGGGATCCGTGGGATGGGATGGAATGGGATTGATGGGATCCGTGGGATGGGATGGAATGGGATTGATGGGATCTGTGGGATCAGAGGGATGGGATCAATGGGATCAATGAGATCAATGGGCTGGGGTGGAGTGACATCCATGGGATCCATGGGATGGGGATTGGGATGGGATGGGATCCGTGGGATGGGATGGAATAGGATTGATGGGATCCATTGGATGGGATGGAATGGGATTGATGGGATCTGTGGGATCAGATGGGATGGGATCGATGGGATCAATGGGATCAATGAGATCAATGGGCTGGGGTGGAGTGACATCCATGGGATCCATGGGATGGGGATTGGGATGGGATGGGATCCATGGGATGGGATGGGGATGGGATTGATGGGATCCATTGGATCAGATGGGATGGGATTGATGGGATCAATGGGATCAGATGGGATGGGATCAATGGGATCAATGAGATCAATGGGCTGGGATGGAGTGGCATCCATGGGATGGGGATTGGGATGGGATGGGATCCATGGGATGGGATGGATGAGATGGCATCCAAACCCTCGCTCAGGGTTGGGATCACCACGAGGACAATCCAAGCCCTCCCAGAGCGCCACACGAGGTGTACCCACGGCATTTTTGCGATGAATTCTTGAATTCTTTCCCTTTTCCTGCCCGTCCCACCTCAGGATTTCTTCAAGAAGTTCCTGTACGAGCCGCTGCCGGTGGAGTCACACCTGGACCACTGCATGCACGACCACTTCAACGCTGAGATCGTCACCAAGACCATTGAGAACAAGCAGGACGCCGTGGACTACCTGACCTGGACCTTCCTGTACCGCAGGATGACCCAGAACCCCAACTACTACAACCTGCAAGGTGGGAACGGGATCTGCGCGCCGGCAGGGAGCTCCTGCAGCCTGGGAACGGTCCTTGGGAATGTCCTGGGCTGGTAACGGTGCTGGAAATCCCGGCCGGTCCCATCCCGTGGATCCCATGGATCCCATCCTCCCGTTATCCCATTACCCCATATTCTCGTTACGCCTTTACCCCATCCCGTGATCCCATTACGCCATCACATCCCATCCCACCCCATCCATCCCAATGCCATCATTCCCATGATCCCACCATGCCCACCCCATCGTTCCCATGAGCCCATGATCCCACCATGCCCACCCCATCATTCCCATCCCATCATTCCCATGATCCCACCATTCCCAACCCAATCCATCCCAATGCCATCATTCCCATGATCCCACCATGTCCACCCCATCATTCCCATGATCCCACCACTCCCACCCCATCATTCCCATGATCCCATGATCCCACCATGCCCCCCCCATCATTCCCATCCCATCATTCCCATGATCCCACCATTCCCAACCCAATCCATCCCAATGCCATCATTCCCATGATCCCACCATGCCCCCCCCATCATTCCCATCCCATCATTCCCATGATCCCACCATTCCCAACCCAATCCATCCCAATCCCTTCATTCCCATGATCCCATGATCCCACCATGCCCACCCCACCATTCCCATCCCATCATTCCCACGATCCCACCACTCCCACCCCATCTCATCCATCCCAATCCCATCATTCTCAGGATCCCATGATCCCACCATTCCCACCCCATCTTTCCCATCCCATCATTCCCACGATCCCACCATTCCCACCCCACCATTCCCATGATCCCATGATCCCACCATTCCCACCCCACCATTCCCATGATCCCACCATTCCCACCCCACCATTCCCATGATCCCACCATTCCTACCCCACCATTTCCATGATCCCATGATCCCACCACTCCCACCCCATCATTCCCATCCCATCATTCCCACGATCCCACCATTCCCAACCCAATCCATCCCAATGCCATCATTCCCATGATCCCACCATTCCCCACCCCATCATTCCCATGAGCCCATGATCCCACCATGCCCACCCCATCCTTCCCACCCCATCATTCCCATGATCCCACCATTCCTACCCCATCATTCCCATGATCCCACCACTCCCACCCCATCATTCCCATCCCATCATTCCCATGATCCCACCATTCCCAACCCAATCCATCCCAATCCCTTCATTCCCATGATCCCATGATCCCACCACTCCCACCCCATCTATTCCCATGATCCCATGATCCCACCATGCCCACCCCATCATTCCCATGATCCCACCACTCCCACCCCATCATTCCCATCCCATCATTCCCATGATCCCACCATTCCCAACCCAATCCATCCCAATCCCTTCATTCCCATGATCACATGATCCCACCACTCCCACCCCATCTCATCCATCCCAATCCCATCATTCCCAGGATCCCATGATCCCACCACTCCCACCCCCTCATTCCCATCCCATCATTCCCATGATCCCACCATTCCCACCCCACCATTCCCATGATCCCACCATTCCCACCCCACCATTCCCATGATCCCACCATTCCTACCCCACCATTTCCATGATCCCATGATCCCACCACTCCCACCCCATCATTCCCACCCCCTCATTCCCATGATCCCACCATTCCCAACCCAATCCATCCCAATGCCATCATTCCCATGATCCCACCATTCCTACCCCACCATTCCCATGATCCCACCATGCCCACCCCATCATTCCCATCCCATCATTCCCACGATCCCACCATTCCCATCCCATCATTTTCATGATCCCACCACTCCCACCCCATCATTCCCACGATCCCACCATTCCCATGATCCCACCATTCCTACCCCACCATTTCCATGATCCCATGATCCCACCATTCCTACCCCACCATTCCCATGATCCCATGATCCCACCATTCCCACCCCACCATTCCCATGATCCCACCACTCCCACCCCTCACTCCCGCTCCCGCCCCGCAGGCGTGTCCCACCGTCACCTGTCGGATCACCTGTCGGAGCTGGTGGAGCAGACCCTCAGCGACCTGGAGCAGTCCAAGTGCATCAGCATCGAGGACGAGATGGACGTGGCGCCCCTCAACCTGGGCATGATCGCCGCCTACTACTACATCAACTACACCACCATAGGTGCCCCAAAAGCCCGGGATTCGGGCCCTTTCCCCCAAAAATCCCTGGGGTTGGGGGTTCTCACCCCAAGAAATCCATGGGGTTGGGGGTTTCCCCAAAAAAATCCATGGTTTGGGGCTTTCAACCAAAAAAATCCATGGGGTTGGGGGTTTTCCCCAAAAAAATCCATGGTTTGGGGGTGTCGTCCCAAAAAATTCATGGTTTTGGGGTTTTCCCCAAAAAAAATCCATGGTTTGGGGGTTTTCCCCAAAAAAAATCCATGGTTTGGGGGTTTCAACCAAAAAAATCCATGGGGTTGGGGGTTTCCCTCAAAAAAATCGAAGGGTTTGGGGGTTTTCCCCAAAAATATCTATGGGTTTGGGGATTTAAACCAAAAAAATCCATGGGGTTGGGGTTTTCCCCAAAAAAATCGATGGGTTTGGGGGTTTTCCCCAAAAAAATCCATGGTTTGGGGGTTTCAACCAAAAAAATCCATGGGGTTGGGGTTTTCCCCAAAAAAATCCATGGGTTGGGGGTTTTCCCCAAAAAAATCTATGGGTTTGGGGATTTAAACAAAAAAAAAAAATCAACGGATTTGGGGATTTAAACCAAAAAAATCAACGGATTTGGGGATTTCCCTCAAGAAAAACCATGGGATTTGGGGTTTTCCCCCCAAAAAATCGATGGGTTTGGGGGTTTCCCTCAAAAAAATTGATGGGTTTGGGGGTTTCACCCAAAAAAATCCATGGGGTTGGGGGTTTTCCCCAAAAAATCCATGGGGTTGGAGATTTCAACTGAAAAAAATCCATGGGTTTTGGTGTTTTCTCCCCAGAAAATTGCAGTTTTGGGGTGTTGTCCCAAAAATTCCATGGGTTTGGGGGTTTTCACCCAAAAAAATCCATGAGTTTGGGGTTTTCCCCAAAAAAGTCCATGGGTTTGGGGATTTCCCCCAAAAAAATCTATGGGTTTGGGGGTTTCAGTCAAAAAAAAATCATGGGTTTTGGTGTTTTCCCCCAAAAAAATCTTGTTTTCCTGCCCAAAATATTGCGGTTTTGGGGTGTCGTCCCAAAAAATTCATGGTTTTGGGGTTTTCCCTCAAAAAAATATATGGGTTTGGGGCTTTCCCCCAGAAATTCCCATTTTTTGGGGTGTTGTCCCAAGAAGTCCCTAGGTTTGTTTATTTTCCTTCCATAAAATCCCTGGTTTTGGGTTTTCCCTCCAGAATTTCCTTTTTTTTTTTTGGTGTTTCTCCCCAGAACTCCCAATTTTTTTTGTGTTTCTCCCCAGAATTCCCAATTTTTTTTGTGTTTCCCCCCAGAACTGTTCAGCATGTCCCTCAACGCCAAGACCAAGGTGCGGGGGCTGCTGGAGATCATCTCCAACGCCGCCGAGTACGAGAACATCCCCATCCGGCACCACGAGGACAACCTGCTGCGCCAGGTCCGGGATCCGTGGGATCCGTGGGATCCGTGGGATGGGGTCAATGGGATCCATGGATTCCATGGGATTGGTGGGATCCATGGGATGGGGTCAGTGGGATCATTGGTTTGGGATCAGTGGGATCAATGGGATGGGATGGGGTCAATGGGATCCATGGGATGGGGTCAATGGGATCCATGGAATCCATGGGATTGGTGGATCCATGGGATGGGGTCAATGGGATCCATGGAATCCATGGGATTGGTGGGATCCATGGGATGGGGTCAATGGGATCCATGGGATGGGGTCAAAGGAATCCATGGAATCCATGGGATTGGTGGGATCCATGGGATGGGGTCAAAGGAATCCATGGAATCCATGGGATTGGTGGGATCCATGGGATGGGGTCAAAGGGATCCATGGAATCCATGGGATTGGTGGGATCCATGGGATGGGGTCAATGGGATCAATGGAATCCATGGGATTGGTGGGATCCATGGGATGGGGTCAATGAGATCCATGGGATGGGGTCAAAGGAATCCATGGAATCCATGGGATTGGTGGGATCCATGGGATGGGGTCAATGGGATCCATGGGATGTGGTCAATGGGATCCATGGATTCCATGGGATTGGTGGGATCCATGGGATGGGGTTGATGGGATCCATGGGATGGGGTCAAAGGAATCCATGGAATCCATGGGATTGGTGGGATCCATGGGATGGGGTCAGTGGGATCCATGGGATGGGGTCAAAGGAATTCATGGAATCCATGGGATTGGTGGGATCCATGGGATGGGGTCAATGGGATCAATGGGATGGGGTCAATGGGATCCATGGGATTGGGTCAGTGGGATCATTTGGATCCATGGGATGGGGTCTGTGGGATCATTGGGATCATTGGGATCAGTGGGATGGGGTCAGTGGGGTCAATGGGATCCATGGGATGGGGTCAGTGGGATCATTTGGATCAATGGGATGGGGTCAATGGGATCCATGGGATTGGGTCATTGGGATCATTGGGATCAGTGGGATGGGGTCAATGGGATCCATGGGATTGGGTCAGTGGGGTCAATGGGATCAATGGGATTGGGTCAGTGGGATCAATGGGATCAATGGGATGGGATCAATGGGAACATCCCCGTCCGGCACCACGAGGACAGCCTGCTGCGCCAGGTCTGGGATCCATGGGATCCATGGGATGGGGTCAGTGGGGTCAATGGGATCCATGGGATGGGGTCAGTGGGATCATTGGGATCAGTGGGATCAGTGGGATGGGGTCAATGGGATCCATGGGATTGGGTCAGTGGGATCATTGGGATCAGTGGGATCAGTGGGATGGGGTCAATGGGATCCATGGGATTGGGTCAGTGGGGTCAATGGGATCAATGGGATTGGGTCAGTGGGGTCAATGGGATCAATGGGATTGGGTCAGTGGGATCATTGGGATCAATGGGATGGGGTCAATGGGATCCATGGGATGGGGTCAGTGGGATCATTGGGATCATTGGGATCAGTGGGATGGGATCAATGGGATCATCCCCATCCGGCACCACGAGGACAGCCTGCTGCGCCACGTCCGGGTTTGGGATGGGATCAATGGGGTCAGTGAGATCAATGCGATAGGATCAACGGGATCACCGGGATGGGTTGGGAATAGGATCGCTAGGATCAGTGGGACGGGATCAACGGGAATGATGGAATGGGACGAACGGGATCGGGATTGGGATGAGCACTCGACATCCCCAACCCCGTCCATTCCGTAATCCCAAACCTCTCTCCCTGCCCCGCCCCGGCGATGAAGCCGTTTTCGGGGTCGAGCACCGGTTTGGGGGTCGGGCACTGAAGGGTTTCTCCTCCACCCCCAGCTGTCCCAGAAGGTGCCCCACAAACTGACCAACCCCAAATTCAACGACCCCCACGTCAAGACCAACCTGCTGCTCCAGGCCCACCTGTCCCGGATGCAGCTGAGCGCCGAGCTGCAGTCGGACACCGAGGAGATCCTCAGCAAGGTGGGACCCCCCGATCCCAAAACGCCGCTCGGGGCACGGGGGCTGCAGCACAGGTTCTTGGGATGAGGAGCTGGAGGGATCCCGCAGCCGTCGCGGCAGAACGGGCTGGGTTTGGGGTGGGGTGGGATTTATGGCCGAGGAAAGCGGGATAATGAGGTTCTCCAGGGGTTGCTCCATCCCATGGGGTCACTACTCCAGGAATTCCAGCCTGGGTCCATCCCTTGGGGTGAGTTCTTCAGGAATTCCATCCCCTGGGGTCAGTTCTCCAGGAATTCCAGCCCATGGCGTCAGTTCTTCAGGAATTCCATCCCCTGGGGTCAGTTCTCCAGGAATTCCATCCTGGGTCCATCCCATGGGGTCAATTATCCAGGAATTCCATCCCCTGGGGTCAGTTCTTCAGGAATTCCATCCCCTGGGGTCAGTTCTCCAGGAATTCCATCCTGGGTCCATCCCCTGGGGTCAGTTCTTCAGGAATTCCATCCCCTGGGGTCAGTTCTCCAGGAATTCCATCCTGGGTCCATCCCATGGGGTCAATTATCCAGGAATTCCAGCCCATGGCGTCAGTTCTTCAGGAATTCCATCGCCTGGGGTCAGTTTTCCAGGAATTCCAGCCCATGGCGTCAGTTCTTCAGGAATTCCATCCCCTAGGGTCAGTTCTCCAGGAATTCCATCCCATGGGGTCAATTATCCAGGAATTCCATCCCCTGGGGTCAGTTCTCCAGGAATTCCATCCTGGGTCCATCCCATGGGGTCAATTATCCAGGAATTCCAGCCCATGGCGTCAGTTCTTCAGGAATTCCATCCCCTGGGGTCAGTTTTCCAGGAATTCCAGCCCATGGCGTCAGTTCTTCAGGAATTCCATCCCCTAGGGTCAGTTCTCCAGGAATTCCATCCCATGGGGTCAATTATCCAGGAATTCCATCCCCTGGGGTCAGTTCTTCAGGAATTCCATCCCTTGGGGTCAATTCTGCAGGAATTCCATCCCTTGGGGTCAATTCTGCAGGAATTCCATCCCTTGGGGTCAATTATCCAGGAATTCCATCCCCTGGGGTCAGTTCTTCAGGAATTCCATCCCTTGGGGTCAATTCTGCAGGAATTCCATCCCTTGGGGTCAATTCTGCAGGAATTCCAGCCTGGCTCCATCCCTTGGGGTCAGTTCTCCAGGGATTGCCCCATGTGGTCACTGTTCCATGGGGCCAGTTCTGCAGGAACTGCTCCAGGCTGGGTCCATCCCATGAAGTTCCCATCCCTGGCTGTCACTGACCATCCCTGACCATCCCTGACCACCACTGACCATCACTGACCATCCCTGACCACCACTGACCATCCCTGACCACCCCTGACCACCACTGACCATCCCTGACCACCACTGACCATCCCTGACCATCCCTGGCCACCACTGGCCACCACTGACCACCACTGACCATCCCTGACCACCCCTGACCACCACTGACCATCCCTGGCCACCACTGACCACCCCTGACCACCACTAACCATCACTGACCACCCCTGGCCACCACTGGCCACCGCTGACCGCCCCTGTCCGTGTGTCCAGGCCATCCGGCTGATCCAGGCCTGCGTGGACGTGCTGTCCAGCAACGGCTGGCTGTGTCCATGTCCATGTCCTTGTCACTGACCACCACTGACCACCCCTGGCCATCCCTGACCATCCCTGACCATCCCTGACCACCCCTGACCACCACTGACCATCCCTGACCATCCCTGACCACCACTGACCACCACTGACCATCCCTGACCATCCCTGACCATCCCTGACCACCACTGACCATCCCTGACCACCCCTGACCACCCCTGACCACCACTGACCACCCCTGACCACCACTGACCATCCTTGTCTGTGTCACTGACCACCACTGACCATCCCTGACCACCACTGACCACCACTGACCATCCCTGACCACCCCTGACCACCACTGACCACCCCTGACCACCACTGACCATCCTTGTCTGTGTCACTGACCACCACTGACCATCCCTGACCACCACTGACCATCCCTGACCATCCCTGACCATCACTGACCATCCCTGACCACTCCTGACCACCACTGACCATCCCTGACCACTCCTGACCACCACTGACCATCCCCGACCACCACTAACCATCAGTGACCATCCCTGGCCACCACTGGCCACCGCTGACTGCTCCTGTCCGTGTGTCCAGGCCATCCGGCTGATCCAGGCCTGCGTGGACGTGCTGTCCAGCAACGGCTGGCTGTGTCCATGTCCATGTCCTTGTCACTGACCACCACTGACCACCCCTGACCATCCCTGACCACCCCTGACCACCCCTGACCACCCCTGACCACCACTGACCATCAGTGACCATCCCTGACCATCCCTGACCATCCCTGACCACCACTGACCATCCCTGACCACCCCTGACCATCCCTGACCACCCCTGACCATCCCTGACCACCCCTGACCACCACTGACCACCACTGACCATCCCTGACCACCACTGACCATCCCTGACCACCACTGACCATCCTTGTCTGTGTCACTGACCATCCCTGACCACCCCTGACCTCCACTGACCATCAGTGACCATCCCTGACCACCACTGACCATCAGTGACCATCCCTGACCACCACTGGCCACTGCTGACCGCTCCTGTCCGTGTGTCCAGGCCATCCGGCTGATCCAGGCCTGCGTGGACGTGCTGTCCAGCAACGGCTGGCTGTGTCCATGTCCATGTCCATGTCCTTGTCACTGACCACCACTGACCATCCCTGACCACCACTGACCATCCCTGGCCACCACTGGCCACCACTGACCATCCCAGACCATCCCTGACCACCACTAACCATCACTGACCATCCCTGGCCACCACTGACCACCACTGACCATCACTGACCACCACTGACCATCCCTGACCATCCCTGACCACCCCTGACCGTCACTGACCACCACTGACCATCCCTGACCATCCCTGACCATCCCTGACCACCACTGACCATCCCTGACCACCCCTGACCATCCCTGACCATCCCTGACCATCCCTGACCATCCCTGACCATCCCTGACCACTACTAACCATCAGTGACCATCCCTGACCACCACTGACCACCACTGACCATCCCTGACCATCACTGACCACCACTGACCACCACTGACCATCCCTGACCATCCCTGACCATCCCTGACCATCCCTGACCACCACTGACCATCCCTGACCACCACTGACCACCACTGACCATCCCTGACCACCACTGACCACCACTGACCATCCCTGACCATCCCTGACCACCACTGACCACCACTGACCATCCCTGACCATCCCTGACCACCACTGACCACCACTGACCATCCCTGACCACCACTGACCGCCACTGACCATCCCTGACCACCACTGACCACCCCTGACCACCACTGGCCACCGCTGACCGCCCCTGTCCGTGTGTCCAGGCCATCCGGCTGATCCAGGCCTGCGTGGACGTGCTGTCCAGCAATGGCTGGCTGTGTCCATGTCCATGTCCATGTCCTTGTCACTGACCACCACTGACCACCCCTGACCATCCCTGACCACCACTAACCATCTCTGACCATCCCTGACCACCACTGACCATCCCTGACCATCACTGACCACCACTGACCATCACTAACCATCAGTGACCATCCCTGGCCACCACTGGCCACCGCTGACCGCTCCTGTCCGTGTGTCCAGGCCATCCGGCTGATCCAGGCCTGCGTGGACGTGCTGTCCAGCAACGGCTGGCTGTGTCCATGTCCATGTCCTTGTCACTGACCACCACTGACCATCCCTGACCACCCCTGACCATCCCTGACCATCCCTGACCACCCCTGACCACCACTGACCATCAGTGACCATCCCTGACCATCCCTGACCATCCCTGACCATCCCTGACCACCACTGACCATCACTGACCATCCCTGACCATCCCTGACCATCTCTGACCATCCCTGACCACCACTGACCACCACTGACCACCCCTGACCATCCCTGACCACCACTGACCACCACTGACCATCCCTGACCATCCCTGACCATCTCTGACCATCCCTGACCACCACTGACCATCCCTGACCATCCCTGACCATCTCTGACCATCCCTGACCACCACTGACCATCCCTGACCATCACTGACCACCACTGACCATCACTAACCATCAGTGACCATCCCTGGCCACCACTGGCCACCGCTGACCGCTCCTGTCCGTGTGTCCAGGCCATCCGGCTGATCCAGGCCTGCGTGGACGTGCTGTCCAGCAACGGCTGGCTCAGCCCGGCGCTGGCCGCCATGGAGCTGGCCCAGATGGTCACTCAGGCCATGTGGTCCAAGGACTCGTACCTGAAGCAGCTGCCCCACTTCACCTCGGAGCACATCAAACGCTGCACGGACAAGGTACGGCCCGGGGACACCCAGGGGACACCCAGGGGACACCCTGGGGACACCTTGGGGACACCCAGGGGACCTTGGGGACACCCAGGAGACACCTTGGGGACACCCTGGGGACACCTTGGGGACACCCAGGGGACATTGGGGACACCCTGGGACCCATGGGATAGTTTAGGGACACCTTGGGGAGAACCCAGGAGACACCTTGGGGACACCCAGGGGACACCCAGGAGACACCTTGGGGACACCCAGGGGACATTGGGGACACCCTGGGACCCATGGGATAGTTTAGGGACACCTTGGGGACACCCAGGGAACACCTTGGGGACACCCAGGGGACATTGGGGACACCTTGGGGACACCCATGGGACACTTTAGGGACACCTTGGGGAGAACCCAGGAGACACCTTGGGGACACCCAGGGGACACCCAGGGGACATTGGGGACACCCAGGAGACATTGGGGACACCTTGGGGACACCCAGGGAACGCTTTGGGGACACCTTGGACCCACAGGACACCTTGGGGACACCCATGGGACACCCAGGGGACACCTTGGGGACACCCAGGGGACACCTTGGGGACACCTTGGGGACACCCAGGGGACACCCAGGGGACACCTTGGGGACACCCAGGGGACACCTTGGGGACACCCAGGAGACACCTTGGGGACACCCTGGGGACACCTTGGGGACACCCAGGGGACATTGGGGACACCTTGGGGACACCCAGGAGACACTTTGGGGACACCCAGGGGACACCTTGGGGACACCCAGGGGACATTGGGGACACCTTGGGGACACCCAGGGGACATTGGGGACACCTTGGGGACACCCAGGGGACACCTTGGGGACACCTTGGGGACACCCAGGGGACTTTGGGGACACCTTGGGGACACCAAGGGAACACCTTGGGGACACCTTGAGGACACCCAGGGGACATTGGGGACACCTTGGGGACACCCATGGGGCACTTTAGGGACACCCTGGGGACACCCATGGGAACACCTTGGGGACACCTAGGGGACTTTGGGGATACCTTGAGGACACCTTGGGACCCCTGGGATACTTTAGGGACACCTTGGGGACACCCAGGGGACTTTGGGGACACCAAGGGAACACCTTGGGGACACCTTGGGGCCACCCAAGGGAACACTTTAGGGACACCTTGGAGACACCCAAGGGACATTGGGGACACCTTGGGACCCATGGGACACTTTAGGGACACCTTGGGGACACCAAGGGAACACCTTGGGGACACCCAGGGAACACCTTGGGGACACCTTGAACCCACAGGACACCTTGGGGACACCCAAGGGAACACCCTGGGGACACCTTGGGGACACCCAGGGGACACCTTGGGGACACCCAGGGGACACCTTGGGGACTTTGGGGACACCTTGGGGACACCAAGGGAACACCTTGGGGACACCTTGAGGACACCCAGGGGACTTTGGGGACACCTTGGGACCCATGGGATAGTTTAAGGATACCTTGGGGACACCCAGGGAACACCTTGGGGACACCAAGGGAACACCTTGGGGACACCTTGGGGACACCCATGGGACACTTTAGGGACACCTTGGGGAGAACCCAGGAGACACCTTGGGGACACCCAGGGGACACCCAGGGGACATTGGGGACACCCAGGAGACATTGGGGACACCTTTGGGACACCCAGGGGACATTGCGGACACCTTGGGGACACCCAGGGGACTTTGGGGACACCAAGGGAACACCTTGGGGACACCCAGGAGACACCTTGGGGACACCCAGGGGACACCTTGGGGACACCCAGGGGACATTGGGGACACCTTGGGGACACCCAGGAGACACTTTAGGGACACCCTGGGGACACCCATGGGAACACCTTGGGGACTTTGGGGACACCTTGGGGACACCCAGGGGACTTTGGGGACACCAAGGAAACACCTTGGGGACACCTTGAGGACACCCAGGGGACACCTTGGGGACACCAAGGGAACACCTTGGGGACACCTTAGACCCACAGGACACCTTGGGGACACCCAGGGGACACCCAAGGGAACACTTTAGGGACACCTTGGGGACACCCAGGGAACACTTTGGGGACATCTTGAGGACACCCAGGGGACTTTGGGGACACCTTGGGGACACCCAGGGGACACCTTGGGGACACCTTGAGGACACCCAGGGGACACCTTGGGGACACCTTGGGGACACCCAGGGGACATTGGGGACACCTTGGGGACACCCATGGGACACTTTAGGGACACCTTGGGGACACCCAGGGAACACCTTGGGGACATCTTGGGGACACCCAGGGGACTTTGGGGACACCTTGGGGACACCAAGGGAACACCTTGGGGACACCTTGAGGACACCCAGGGGACTTTGGGGACACCTTGGGGACACCCAGGGGACACCTTGGGGACACCTTGGGGACACCCAGGGGACACCTTGGGGACACCTTGGGGACACCCAGGGGACACCTTGGGGACACCTTGGGGACACCCAGGGGACACCTTGGGGACACCTTGAGGACACCCAGGGGACTTTGGGGACACCTTGGGACCCATGGGATAGTTTAAGGACACCTTGGGGACACCTTGGGAACACCTTGAGGACACCCAGGGGACTTTGGAGACACCAGGGGACACCTTGGGGCCACCCAAGGGAACACTTTAGGGACACCTTGGAGACACCCAAGGGACATTGGGGACACCTTGGGACCCATGGGACACTTTAGGGACACCTTGGGGACACCAAGGGAACACCTTGGGGACACCCAGGGAACACCTTGGTTCCCATGGGACACTTTAGGGACATCTTGGGGACACCCAAGGGAACACCTTGGGGACACCAAGGGAACACCTTGGGGACACCTTGAGGACACCTTGGGGACACCCTGGGGACACCCAGGGGACACCCAGGGGACACCTTGGGCCGATGGTGGCAATTGCAGGGCGTGGAGAGCGTGTTTGACATCATGGAGATGGAGGACGAGGAGCGCACGGCGCTGCTGCAGCTGCCCGAGGCGCAGATCGCCGACGTGGCGCGCTTCTGCAACCGCTACCCCAACATCGAGCTGTCCTACGAGGTGGGGGACAGGGACAACATCCGCAGGTGAGACCGGGGTCATCGGGGTCATCGGGGTCATCGGGGGTTGGGATCGGGGTCATTGGGATGGGATTGGGGTCTTCAGGGTTGGGATCGGGGTCATTGGGATCATGGAGATGGTTCTTCAACCGCTACCCCCAACATCGAGCTGTCCTACGAGGTGGGGGACAGGGACAACATCCGCAGGTGAGACCGGGGTCAGCGGGGTCATCGGGGTCATCGGGGTTGGGATCGGGGTCATTGGGGTTGGGATTGGGGTCATTGGGGTTGGGATTGGGGTCATCGGGGTTGGGATTGGGGTCTTCAGGGTTGGGATCGGGGTCATTGGGATCATGGAGATGGTTCTTCAACCGCTACCCCAACATGGAGCTGTCCTACGGGGTGGGGGACAGGGACAACATCCGCAGGTGAGACCGGGGTCATCGGGGTCAGCGGGGTCATCGGGGTTGGGATCGGGGTCATTGGGATCGTTGAGTTCACTGGGATCATGGAGACGGTTCTTCAACCGCTACCCCAACATGGAGCTGTCCTACGGGGTGGGGGACCGGGACAACATCTGCAGGTGAGACCGGGGTCATCGGGGTCATCGGGGTTGGGATTGGGGTCATCGGGGTTGGGATTGGGGTCATCGGGGTTGGGATTGGGGTCTTCGGGGTTGGGATCGGGGTCATTGGGATCATGGAGATGGTTCTTCAACCGTTACCCCAACATGGAGCTGTCCTACAAGGTGGGGGACAGGGACAACATCCGCAGGTGAGACCGGGGTCATCGGGGTCATCGGGGTTGGGATTGGGGTCATCGGGGTTGGGATCGGGGTCATTGGGATGGGATTGGGGTCTTCAGGGTTGGGATCGGGGTCATTGGGATCGTTGAGATGGTTCTTCAACCGCTACCCCCAACATGGAGCTGTCCTACGGGGTGGGGGACAGGGACAACAACCGCAGGTGAGACCGGGGTCATCGGGGTCATCGGGGTCAGCGGGGTCATCGGGGTTGGGATCGGAGTCATTGGGATCGTTGGGATCGTTGGGATCATGGAGATGGTTCTTCAACCGTTACCCCAACATGGAGCTGTCCTACGGGGTGGGGGACAGGGACAACATCCGCAGGTGAGACCGGGGTCAGCGGGGTTGGGATTGGGGTCGTTGGGATGGGATTGGGGTCATTGGATCGTTGGGGTCGTTGAGTTCATTGGGATCGTGGAGATGGCTCTTCAACCGCTACCCCAACATGGAGCTGTCCTACGGGGTGGGGGACAGGGACAACATCTGCAGGTGAGACCGGGGTCATCGGGGTCAGCGGGGTCATCGGGGTTGGGATCGGGTCATTGGAGTTACTGGGATCGTTGAGTTCATTGGGATCATTGGGATGGGATCAGGATGGGGTTTGGGATGGATTTGGGGTTTGGGATGGGGTTTGGGGTTTGAGATGGGATCAGGATGGGGTTTGGGGTTCGGGATGGGGTTTGGGGTCGCTGACCCCGTCCCTGTCCCCAGCGGTGGCCCCGTGGTGGTGCTGGGATGGGATTAGGAGGGGGTTTGGGATGGATTTGGGGTTTGGGATGGGATCAGGACAGGGTTTGGGGTTTGGGGTTTGGGATGGGGTCAGGATGGGGTTTGGGATGGGTTTGGGGTTTGGGATGGATTTGGGGTTTGAGATGGGATCAGGATGGGGTTTGGGGTTTGGGGTGGGATCAGGATGGGGTTTGGGATTTGGGGTTTGGGGTCGCTGACCCCGTCCCTGTCCCCAGCGGTGGCCCCGTGGTGGTGCTGGGATGGGATCAGGGTGGGGTTTGGGATGGGTTTGGGGTTTGGGGTGGGATCAGGGTGGGGTTTGGGGTTTGGGATTTGGGGGTTTGGGGTCGCTGACCCCGTCCCTGTCCCCAGCGGTGGCCCCGTGGTGGTGCTGGGATGGGATCAGGATGGGGTTTGGGATGGGTTTGGGGTTTGGGATGGGATCAGGATGGGGTTTGGGGTTTGGGATGGGATCAGGATGGGGTTTGGGGTTTGGGATTTGGGGTTTGGGGTCGCTGACCCCGTCCCTGTCCCCAGCGGTGGCCCCGTGGTGGTGCTGGGATGGGATCAGGATGGGGTTTGGGCTTTGGATGGGTCAGGATGGGGTTTGGGATGGATTTGGGGTTTGGGATGGATTTGGGGTTTGGGATGGGATCAGGATGGGGTTTGGGGTTTGGGATTTGGGGTTTGGGGTCGCTGACCCCGTCCCTGTCCCCAGCGGTGGCCCCGTGGTGGTGCTGGTGCAGCTGGAGCGTGAGGAGGAGGTCACCGGGCCGGTCATCGCCCCCCTGTTCCCACAGGTACGGCAGCACCGGGATCCCGTCCATCCCCATCCCCTCCGTCCCACCGCTCCCCCACGTCCCCCAGTGTCCCCGGTGTCCCCTGATGTCCTCGATATCCCCGATGTCCCCGATGTCCCTGATGTCCCTGATGTCCCCGATGTCCCCGCAGAAGCGCGAGGAGGGCTGGTGGGTGGTGCTGGTGATGGTGGTGGGGTGGCACTGAGGTGGCAGTGTCCCCGATGTCCCCAATGTCCCCGATGTCCCCGATGTCCCCGCAGAAGCGTGAGGAGGGCTGGTGGGTGGTGCTGGGGTGGCACTGGGGTGGCAGTGTCCCTGATGTCCCCTGATGTCCCCGATGTCCCTGATGTCCCCGATGTCCCCGCAGAAGCACGAGGAGGGCTGGTGGGTGGTGGTGGGGTGGCACTGAGGTGGCAGTGTCCCCTGATGTCCCCGATGTCCCCGCTGTCCCCGCAGAAGCGCGAGGAGGGCTGGAGGGTGGTGGTGGGGATGGTGGTGGGGTGGCAGTGTCCCTGATGTCCCCGATGTCCCCAATGTCCCCGCAGAAGCGCGAGGAGGGCTGGTGGGTGGTGGTGGGGATGGTGGTGGGGTGGCACTGAGGTGGCAGTGTCCCCTGATGTCCCCGCTGTCCCCGCAGAAGCGCGAGGAGGGCTGGTGGGTGGTGGTGAGGATGGTGGTGGGGTGGCACTGAGGTGACAGTGTCCCTGATGTCCCCAATGTCCCCGATGTCCCTGCAGAAGTGCGAGGAGGGCTGGAGGGTGGTGATGGAGATGGTGGTGGGGTGGCACTGAGGTGGCAGTGTCCCCTGATGTCCCCGATGTCCCCGCAGAAGCGCGAGGAGGGCTGGTGGGTGGTGATGGGGTGGCACTGAGGTGGCAGTGTCCCCTGATGTCCCCGATGTCCCCGCTGTCCCCGCAGAAGCGCGAGGAGGGCTGGTGGGTGGTGATGGTGATGGTGGTGGGGTGGCACTGAGGTGGCAGTGTCCCTGATGTCCCCGATGTCCCCGATGTCCCCTGATGTCCCCGGTGTCCCTGATGTCCCCGATGTCCCCTGATGTCCCCAATGTCCCCGATGTCCCCGCAGAAGCGCGAGGAGGGCTGGAGGGTGGTGGTGAGGATGGTGGTGGGGTGGCAGTGTCCCTGATGTCCCCGATGTCCCCGCAGAAGCGCGAGGAGGGCTGGTGGGTGGTGGTGAGGATGGTGGTGGGGTGGCACTGAGGTGACAGTGTCCCTGATGTCCCCTGATGTCCCCGATGTCCCCGATGTCCCCTGATGTCCCCGATGTCCCCGATGTCCCCTGATGTCCCTGATGTCCCCGATGTCCCCGCAGAAGCGCGAGGAGGGCTGGAGGGTGGTGGTGAGGATGGTGGTGGGGTGACAGTGTCCCTGATGTCCCTGATGTCCCCGCAGAAGCGCGAGGAGGGCTGGAGGGTGGTGGTGAGGATGGTGGTGGGGTGACAGTGTCCCCGATGTCCCCAATGTCCCCGCAGAAGCGCGAGGAGGGCTGGTGGGTGGTGCTGGGGTGGCATTGAGGTGGCAGTGTCCCTGATGTCCCCGATGTCCCTGATGTCCCCGATGTCCCTGCAGAAGCGCGAGGAGGGCTGGTGGGTGGTGGTGGGGATGGTGGTGGGGTGGCACTGAGGTGGCAGTGTCCCTGATGTCCCCGATGTCCCCACAGAAGCGCGAGGAGGGCTGGTGGGTGGTGGTGGTGATGGTGGTGGGGTGGCACTGAGGTGACAGTGTCCCTGATGTCCCCGATGTCCCCGATGTCCCCGCAGAAGCGCGAGGAGGGCTGGTGGGTGGGTGGTGAGGATGGTGGTGAGGTGGCAGTGTCCCTGATGTCCCCTGATGTCCCCAATGTCCCCGATGTCCCCGCAGAAGCACGAGGAGGGCTGGTGGGTGGTGCTGGGGTGGCACTGGGTGGCAGTGTCCCTGATGTCCCCTGATGTCCCTGATGTCCCGCAGAAGCGCGAGGAGGGCTGGAGGGTGGTGGTGAGATGGTGGTGGGGTGGCACTGAGGTGGCAGTGTCCCCTGATGTCCCCGATGTCCCCGCTGTCCCCGCAGAAGCGCGAGGAGGGCTGGTGGGTGGTGCTGGGGTGGCACTGGGGTGGCAGTGTCCCTGATGTCCCCGATGTCCCCAATGTCCCCGCAGAAGCGCAAGGAGGGCTGGTGGGTGGTGGTGAGGATGGTGATGGGGTGGCACTGAGGTGGCAGTGTCCCTGATGTCCCCGATGTCCCCGCAGAAGCGCGAGGAGGGCTGGTGGGTGGTGGTGAGGATGGTGGTGAGGTGGCAGTGTCCCTGATGTCCCTGATGTCCCCGATGTCCCCAATGTCCCCACAGAAGCGCGAGGAAGGCTGGTGGTGGTGATCGGGGACTCCAAGTCCAACAGCCTCATCTCCATCAAACGCCTGACGCTGCAGCAGAAGGCCAAGGTGACACCGGGGTGACACCGGGGTGGCACCGGGGTGGCACCGGGGTGGCACCGGGGACACTGTGGGGACACTGGAGGGTGACACGGGATGGGTGGCACCGTGGGGGTGGCACAGGTGGTGACATGAAGGGGGCGTGGCACCGTGTGACCCTGAGGTGCCACAAGCTGGGTGACCACAGAGTGACCCTGGGTGACCCCAGAGTGACCCCGGGTGACCCGCGGTGGTGTCCCCGTCCCCGGGTGAAGCTGGACTGGGTGACATTGGGTGACACTGGGTGACCTCAGGTGACCCTGGGTGACACTGAGGTGCCATGGGCTGGGTGACACTGGGTGACCCCAGAGTGACCCTGGGTGACCTCAGGTGACCCTGGGTGACACTGAGGTGCCATGGGCTGGGTGACACTGGGTGACACTGGGTGACCCCAGAGTGACCTCGGATGACCCGGGGTGTCCCCGTCCCCAGGTGAAGCTGGACTGGGTGACACCAGGTGCCATTGGGTGACCCTGAGGTGCCACGGGCTGGGTGACATTGGGTGACCTCAGGTGACCCCGGGTAACACCAGGTGACCCGGGTGACACCAGGTGACCCCGGGTGACCCCAGAGTGACCCCGGGTGACCCCAGGTGTCCCCATCCACAAGTGAAGCTGGACTGGGTGACACCAGGTGCCATTGGGTGACACCGAGGTGCCATTGGGTCACACCGTGGTGCCATGGCCTGGGTGACCCTGGGTGACCCCAGAGTGACCCCGGGTGACCCTGGGTGACCCGGGTGACCCCAGAGTGACCCTGGGTGACCCCGGGTGACCTCAGGTGACCCCAGAGTGACCCCGGGTGACCGTGGTGGTGTCCCCGTCCCCAGGTGAAGCTGGACTGGGTGACACCGAGGTGCCGTTGGGTCACACCGTGGTGCCATGGCTGGGTGACCTCAGGTGACCCCAGGTGACCCCGGGTGACCTCGGTTGACCCCAGAGTGACCCCGGGTGACCCCAGAGTGACCCCGGGTGACCGCGGTGGTGTCCCCGTCCCCAGGTGAAGCTGGACTGGGTGACACCGAGGTGCCATTGGGTCACACCATGGTGCCACGGGCTGGGTGACCCCAGGTGACCCCGGGTGACCTCAGGTGACCCCGGGTGACCCCGGGTGACCCCAGAGTGACCCCGGGTGACCCGCACGGGTGTCCCCGTCCCCAGGTGAAGTTGGACTGGGTGGCACCGAGGTGCCATTGGGTGACCCTGAGGTGCCACAGGCTGTGTGACCTTGGGTGACCTCAGAGTGACCCTGGGTGACCCCAGAGTGACCCCGGGTGACCGCGGGTGTCCCCGTCCCCAGGTGAAGCTGGACTGGGTGACACCGAGGTGCCATTGGGTGACCCTGAGATGCCACGGGCTGGGTGACCCTGGGTGACCCCGGGTGACCTCAGCTGACCCCAGAGTGACCCCGGGTGACCCCAGGTGTCCCCGTCCCCAGGTGAAGCTGGACTGGGTGACACCAGGTGCCATTGGGTGACACCGAGGTGGCATTGGGACACACCGTGGTGCCATGGCCTGGGTGACCTCAGGTGACCCCGGGTGACCCCAGAGTGACCTCGGATGACCCGGGGTGTCCCCGTCCCCAGGTGAAGCTGGACTGGGTGACACCAGGTGCCATTGGGTGACCCTGAGATGCCACGGGCTGGGTGACCCTGGGTGACCCCGGGTGACCCCAGAGTGACCCCGGGTGACCCCAGAGTGACCTCAGGTGACCCAGAGTGACCCCGGGTGACCCGCGGTGGTGTCCCCGTCCCCAGGTGAAGCTGGACTGGGTGACACCGAGGTGCCATTGGGTGACCCTGAGATGCCACGGGCTGGGTGACCCTGGGTGACCCTGGGTGACCTCAGCTGACCCCAGAGTGACCCCGGGTGACCCCAGAGTGACCCTGGGTGACCCCAGAGTGACCCCGGGTGACCCCAGAGTGACCCCGGGTGACCGCGGGTGTCCCCGTCCCCAGGTGAAGCTGGACTGGGTGACACCGAGGTGCCATTGGGTGACCCTGAGATGCCACGGGCTGGGTGACCCTGGGTGACCTCAGGTGACCCTGGGTGACCCTGGGTGACCCTGGGTGACCCCAGAGTGACCTCGGGTGACCGTGGTGGTGTCCCCGTCCCCAGGTGAAGCTGGACTGGGTGACACCAGGTGCCATTGGGTCACACCATGGTGCCACAGCCTGGGTGACCTCAGGTGACACCAGGTGACCCTGGGTGACCCCAGAGTGACCTCAGGTGACCCCAGAGTGACCCCGGGTGACCGCGGGTGTCCCCGTCCCCAGGTGAAGCTGGACTGGGTGACACCAGGTGCCATTGGGTGACACTGAGGTGCCATGGGCTGGGTGACCTTGGGTGACCTCAGGTGACCCCGGGTGACACCAGGTGACCCCGGGTGACCCCAGAGTGACCCCGGGTGACCCCAGGTGTCCCCATCCACAAGTGAAGCTGGACTGGGTGACACCAGGTGCCATTGGGTGACACCGAGGTGCCGTTGGGTCACACCGTGGTGCCATGGCCTGGGTGACCTCAGGTGACCCCGGGTGACCCCAGAGTGACCCCGGTTGACCCCAGAGTGACCCGGTGACCGCGGTGGTGTCCCCGTCCCCAGGTGAAGCTGGACTGGGTGACACCGAGGTGCCATTGGGTGACCCTGAGGTGCCATGGGCTGGGTGACCTTGGGTGACCCCGGGTGACCCCAGAGTGACCCCGGGTGACCCCAGAGTGACCCCGGGTGACCCGCGGTGGTGTCCCCGTCCCCAGGTGAAGCTGGACTGGGTGACACCGAGGTGCCGTTGGGTCACACCATGGTGCCATGGCCTGGGTGACCCCGGGTGACCCTGGGTGACCCCAGAGTGACCCCGGGTGACCCAGAGTGACCCCGGGTGACCCGCGCGGGTGTCCCCGTCCCCAGGTGAAGCTGGACTGGGTGACACCGAGGTGCCGTTGGGTCACACCATGGTGCCATTGGGTCACACCAAGGTGCCACGGCCTGGGTGACCCTGGGTGACACCAGGTGACCCCGGGTGACCCCAGAGTGACCTCAGGTGACCCCAGAGTGACCCCGGGTGACCGCGGTGGTGTCCCCGTCCCCAGGTGAAGCTGGACTTCGTGGCGCCGGCGGCGGGCGCGCAGCACTACACGCTGTTCTTCATGAGCGACGCCTACATGGGCTGCGACCAGGAGTACAAGTTCAGCGTGGACGTCAAGGAGGCCGAGAGCGACTCCGACTCCGACTGAGCCGGGGCTGTCCCTCAGAATTCCGCATGTCCCAGGAAAAACCCAAAATTCCCAAAGAAAACCCAAAGTTGTCCTCGGAGTTGCAGAAATCCCGGTAGAAACCCCAAAAAAATCCCAGTAAAAACCCAAAATGAGCCTTCAGAATTCAGGTATCTCCGTAAAAATCCCGGTAAAACCCTCAGAATCCGAATAGCCCAGAGGAAATCCAAAATTATCCCTCAGCGTCCCAAGTATCCCAGTAAATTCCCACAGAATCCCAAAAATTCCGGTAAGATCTGGATTAAACCAAATAATGTAATTTTTTCACAGAGTCTTTTGCATCCTTTTACCCAGCATCATGTTAAAAACAATTTATATTAAAATAAAGAGAAGCCCTAAGATTACTCAGCAGTAAAAGGAAGATAGGGCAGGATCCTTGGTTCAAAAGCAATGAACCACTGTGAGGAGTAGGAGTAGTATTGCTTGCAGCTCTTAATTGTGTTATCTGTGGCTCCCATCTGATGCAGGGACCAAAAAGCAGCATGGGAGGAGAGGAGAAGCAGGATGAGCTGCCTGCTAAATTATGGTGTATATCTGACTTTCTATCAAATAAAAAGACTAAAAATGGAGTCTACTTGTGCACAACCACACACTTTCTGACGTCATTTTCAATTTTGAGAAGTCTGATCTAACCCCACATTATGCAACTGTTGAATCTTCCATGCTGGCAAAGTCTAATTTTCACACGCCTACATGCTATGTACCTGATTTTTATTTTTATTTTTACATATCAACAGCCTAAACCATTTTTTTAAAAAAGAGACTTAAAATGGTCATAATGGTTATGAAAGGTCCTAGCTTTACATCCATTGTTTCCAAGGAGTAAAAGCAAAAATACTCAAAGTCCATTCTAAAAAACAGGCAATGAAGATAATGTCAAAGTAACAGATGAAATGAAAATTCAAGGGACAATGCAGATCCTATCTACACCACGGGGATTATATATTCATCTGCAAAAAAGTATTCAATGCATGTTTCATTTACAGCCCACCTTTCTTTTAAAGGTCACTTTAATAATCAAGATGTGCCAAAAAAAGGAAAAAGCCCTGAAATTCCAAGAAAAGCATGGCCATTTTATATCAGTCCCTGCTGGAAAGCACTAAAACAGTGCTTAGCCAAACTGTTGCCTGAATCAAGCAAATTACAATGCCATGCACACAAAAGTACTTTCCTTAATTACTTAAGATCCCATGTAAACACTCTGAAAACACCTTATGGAGAAAGAAGAGAAAGAAGCTGAAGGAAGTCCTAGGGGAAAGAGCAAAGCTTGGGCTGGATTCTCGTCTCCCATCCTTTTTACAGCCCTGTGTGTGATGAACTGAACTTCCTTCTCACTGAAGACCAGGATATGATCTTGCATTTCTCAACACACTCTTAGAGCTGCTGAATAATCAGTTCAAGAATAAAAGAGCATTTCTGCCTCTCAGGTTGAGGGTTTGTTTTTTTTTGCTGCAACCTAACTAGGTGACTAATTCCTACCCTACTGCCAGAGAATGCAGAAATCCTAGAAAAGGACTTTGATTTTCCACGGCCATTGCCCTGCCAGTCTCTTGGGCAGAAATTTGCTTCTGAGCAACACCTTCCCGTAACCTTAGGATGCTTTTCAGATCCACGTCCCCTTCCTCACTGCTGCAGAAGTCAATCAACAACAATCAAGTTGCACACAGAAGGGCATGAGTCCTGTAAAAACCAGAAACATATCACTTATAAAAATAACTATCTGGTCCCCAGACTCAGGTGGGCATTTTTCAGAGATGCACAAAGTGATGGAACTACATGGGTTCAAAACTGAAGGCCAGAGAGGGGTGATGCTGCTAAGCAAGAGAAGCTGTTCTCACTGACTGGTAAGACACATCACTTCAAGAGCTGAAACTCATTTCTGCACTGTTGACTTTGTGCTGTATGGGTCCAGGCAAGAACATGAAACCTCAACCAGAGGTTATCTGAAATCCACTGCCTTTTTTTGGCTGAATCGGGCCTGATTGATGTGGTCCCTAAAGATACTGGTATCTGTGAGAAGTGATTCTCCTGACTGCAGCTCATCACAGGCACATTTTACAAACTGCAGGGGCTCCAGCTAACCTCTCTGCTCCACCACGGAATAAAGTCAATTCTGCTAAGAGTGCTGATAGTCCGGACAAGTAAAAGACTTCTTTTCTGTTTCTATGGTTGCAACAGCCCTTAAGAAAGATATAAATTTCCCTGCAACAACTAACTGCATATTCATTTTAAGGTAGATCTAGTTCCAGATTCCTGAGACAGAACCCTCTACCTGTTCCCAACCCCACAAAGCCAGAGCAGCAATATAGAAAATTTCTAATCTCAACAGAATTCAGTGAGCAGCATGATTGATTTGGTAAATAAACAAACAAAAAAAAGAAACCCACCAAAAAAAAAACCCCACAGCAAATTTTCAGCCTCTATGTACAAAACCAATGCAAACAAGTGGAACATTCTAGTTATATTTTGTAAAACACATGTTTGGGATCAACAAAACATCAAACATCCAGACCCTAGATTACAAAAGAGATCTATTGCCATCTAATTGTCAACCCCAAGTTTAGACAGTCCTTGTCGGAAATCATGTAATTCATCTATCTTCCCGTCTAGTACATCTAAAAAATTCTTTAATTCAGTTTTAAGGTTGGTCTGCCTATGTTTGTTCTCTTCAACTTCTGTCCTTAGCGTTCTGACTTTCTCTTCAAGATCTTTGTTCTTTTTCTCAGCAGCCTTTAAGACAAAAGAGACAATAAGATGAATCACAGAGAAGAAGGATGAGCAGCATTTCATAAATTAAAGCAAAAAATGGCAGCTGGGCTGTGAGACTTTGCTCCAACTTCTGTAAACTGATTAACACAAGCACCTCAGAGCAACTGACATGAGCATGTCAGAGCCCACGCAGCAAAGGACACAGATTAACTGGAAAAGATGCTTTGCATCAGACTTTGTCATTTAGTTGATATCTTCAAATGCAGCTGGATTTAAATCGTGCTCTGTGCATACATTTGTGTCATTGCTACAGCTGCAGAATTAGACATTGTGCCATCAATTACATACAGAATTATCTACGGTGGTTTAACCTTGAAAAAAAACTTAGGAAACACTGTCTGAGGAATAAAGTTGCTCTATTCAGAACTTTGGGATTTATTGGTATTTTTTAAAATTCTACTTTGCCTGATGGCTTATTTATTGATTGGATTTTACTTCATCAATGAGACTGCTCATTTTTGTTCTCTTTCCATGTATTAATTTATTGCATTTCCACAAGACCTGACTCGAGGAGGTGATGCCCAAAGTCCAGCTGCTGCCCGGGGCAGGGCTCCCGAGCACCTGCCATGGGCACATGCCAGTGCTGCTGGAAAGGGCTGTCACAGCACAGGGCCACATCCCCAGGTGAACTTTCACCCTGGTGCTGAGCA